>NC_056727.1:19583429-19833429 GCF_019279795.1 Protopterus annectens | reverse complement strand
TATATATATATATATATAGTCTGTTGCTGTGTAGTAGTAATAAACAGATGTGTATAATCTGTAGTATTGTGGGCTTGTACTGTTGATGTACTGTAATGCTGCACCCACCCTGTACTAATGCCATAGCTGTGGCTACTGACATCACATCTCTCACACACTTATGTAGGCCCCTCTGTTATACCTCCAGGGCAGCAGCCTGTAGCTGGTGAGAATGGTGTTTGTTCAGGTTTGCCAATACACCGGTCATGTTATGGATATGGTATTGTCCATGCACACATTTAACACACCTAACCATAATGCATGCCCTACATGTTCACATATTGTTGCTGTTTACTGCACTGCATCACAGTGGTCACCATGATGGTGTATCTGGAGGGTATGTCAGATTCCTTCAATATAACTTACATCCTGTCATTTCAAAATATGTGCACAGAGATGGACATAATGGTGGGACAAATGCCCTACAGTAGGGACATGTGTGAAACATCACCCTTATACAGTGCTACAACAGTCTATAGACCAGTATTACAATGGAAACAGTTACAGATCCACACTATGGTGTATCACAATACTGCAGTCCACAACCCTTTCAACCTGCAATGTGGTCCTAACTTGAGCAATGAGTGTGTAATATGGAATTGTATGTTACAACAGCAAATATGGGGAATACATACCTTCACAAACACTGGAAGCATATGTGTGCACACACTCCAGAGAAGATATATTGAAAGCAGCTGTTGAGGTACTGACCACATGCATTCTTCATGAGAATACACCTTCCAGCAAGTACACATCCCGAATGTCACATCAAGAAATGGTCTGCTGTCCACGATGTTTGGCCATCAAATGTGCCCACTTACCTGCAACAAAGGCAGCTGTGACTTGCACACATCTTACATGCCATGGGGTGAACCCCATACCCAAAAGGTAACACCCAGGAGTTGGACATGTAGCCATACCTCACCTTTGCATATACCATGGCAAATAGTGCAGACAGTCATGTATGTGGCGAGGATGCATGGGACAGGAATAATGTAGGAAATGAACAGATGGCCATCCAAGACAGATGATGTCACATGTAGCAAACCGGTCATGCAGGCTGCCGAGTAATATGCCACAACACTGAGGCAGTTGCATGAATGTCTAGCAAGTATTAGCTGTGCAATACCCATGTCAGCACTTGCCTGGACTCTGCATATGTGTGGCCCATGGGTTAGGGTAATCAGATGGGATAGCTTTATCACAGGAAACATCACCAAGGCCTCCCTACAGGTAGCATATGCATAACAGAAAAGGTCCCCAAAAGGCATGTGTTGCAATGTGTACTGGTGTACCAAGACCATGTTGGAAACCTACAAAAAGTATCAAGTAAGATACATGTGCTGCACAGCCAACACCTCACTCCACCTCAGGCCCACCACCCCCATCTGTACCTTGCTAATGCCAGTGTACACTTGTATGTTTGCCATTCATTAGCTGGGACTAGGCTGCTACATGTGGTGTTCAGTGTTTGGGACACTGCAAACTGACACACATGTGTAGGCCATAGTCGTCAATCATCTGCAAAAAGGTTGAAGGTAGGGAGAGGGTGTCATCATGACACAACAGTGCAGTGCAGCAGGGATCCAAAGGATGCTATGAATGGCTGTATATGCATACTCTCAGGGTCAGGAACTGTAGCAGACATAACCCTGACTCCACAGCAATAGTGACGGCAGTGTATGAACTCCAAGGGATTTGCACATGTGTTGACCTTGCAGTCATGCAGAGTTTGGGCACATGTGTAGGGCAGACTGGCCAAATACTGGCAAATGCAGATGGCCCATGCTAGTATACTCCTGCCAGAAATAGTGACTGCTGTAGTACACATAACAGTAGGTGCAACAAACCATCATGATAAGAGCATGCACACATATGCACCCAATAAGTGTATGCATCTCAGTTAGCATCAGCACAAGCAACACATTTGTTTGACACTGCATTTTATTGTATGGGTCATATGTCACATATCAGGTTCATGTAATGTTAACATATGGAGTAATGTGGTCCCATTGCATATCAAGGAAGAGGGCGTCAGATCAATAAGGGTGTGTACACTCCTCATAGCCACAGTAAGTTTTGACGATTGTCAGTGTAATTGTATCGTATTGGCCATACATGCACCACTGATGATGACATCTGTAAATCAGACATCAGGCATTCAAAAATGATATCTGTCCACATATCATCCCAGGTATGTGTCGGACAAACACATAGGGGCTGTGAGCAGCAGAGCAGATAAAACTGACATAGTAATACACATTCAGCAATGGTGTGTACACCTGTGAGGTATGGTGTACAGTACATTCCGGGGTGCCGAACAGTTGCACAGCAATACTGTGTACATGGGTGCAGTGTGTTCCAGAGGAAGGGACATCAGCTACTAACACAGCCCATGCATCACACGCATGTATTCTGTTGCTAGCATGGATTGACTATAGCTACACTGCATGCTGTTGAGTACCATATGGCATGCATGTTGACAGATGGGTAATGGGAAGACTGTGTGTAATATCTTTGTGCAACTTCACCTGTAAGTGTGTGTGTGGAGGGGTGCAGGGGTTATTTTGTCTGTAAGTGCAATCTGGTGGAGTTGAAGGGGTTGATGTATGTAGGATGTGTGTGTGTGTGTGTGTGTGTGTGTGTGTGTGTGTGTGTGTGTGTGTGTGTGTGTGTGTGTGTGTTTGTCCATGTATGCACATGTGTGATTGTGGGGTTGTTCATACCTCTCACCTTCCCATTGAAATTTTGCAGGACATAGACATACACATGAGACACCAGGAATACTAGTTTGACATGTAATCTCAGGACAGCTGATAGTATAATAAGGTCTTCAGCATGGAACATGCATTGGGAGGGAAAGTAGACACCGTGTATACTGTTATAATTACAATCAGCAGAAAGGTGAAAGAATACTGTGTTATGCAGCACTACAGATGCTTTGGGGAATTACTAGACAACACCAGTGAGTGTTTCCAAATATTACTGTTGGCCACATAATAAGTTAATAGGGCAACAGATTTTGCATCTACTGAGCAATAGTTATGTATGACACTCCAATGCGTGACATTATTGAGTGACTGTAGTAGTCCCTAACATAAGGGGGCCATGCTCACGATGTTGGGACAAACCCAGGGTGAACACTGGATGACAGCAGTGAGTTTTTGTAAAGCCAACTCCAATCAAGTCAAAGAGGTAATGGAGTAACAGGGCATGTTTTGTGATCACTTGTCTAGGCAATTAGAAGAACGATACTTTAATTTTGCATCTACTGAGCAATAGTTACGTATGACACTCCAATGCGTGACACTATTGAGCGACTGTAGTAGTCCCTAACATAAGGGGGCCATGCTCACAATGTCTGGACAAACCCAGGGTGAACACTGGATGACAGCAGTGAGTCTTTGTAAAGCCAACTCCAATCAAGTCAAAGAGGTAATGGAGTAACGGGGCATGTTTTGTGATCACTTGTCTAGGCAATCAAAAGAACGATACTTTAATTATTGGTATTAATGAGTATAAGTTTCCAAGTGTGATGCAGGATGGGGAACCTAAGATAATAAAGTTGGGACAGTCTGAAAACTCAGGGACAGGTAAGTATTATGGTGGAATGTCAGGGTGTGGGTGTGTTTGTGTGTGTGTGTGTGTGTGTGTGTGTGTGTGTGTGTGTGTGTGTGTGTGTGTGTGTGTGTGTGTGTGTGTGTGTGTGTGTGTGTGTGTGTGTGTGTGTGTGTGTGTGTGTGTGTGTGTGTGTGTGTGTGTGTGTGTACTGTTAAGCAATGATGTACAGGTCTTAAAGTGCATTTCTTGTTTTCCCCTCACAGGTGGTGAGGTGGGTCAGGGTCCCTCCTCCAGGCAATCTGACGGTGGTGTCCATACAGACACTGAAAATGAAGATTGGTGTGTTGAGTCACAGGCGGGGTTGTCAGAGGCCAAAACGGTGCCATCGTTTGACATCCCCTTGTTATCCACCCTATCCCCACACACAGTCACAGTGCCTATATATACCCCATCACCCGTAGCCATAGCAGAGGGACAGTTGGCGGTTGGTGTCAGTGCACAGGACAATGTGGTATCTATGGCTGCTGTGTCTGGACACAGCAGCCATAGCGAGATGTATGGCAGGGTACCACATAGGCAGATGTACAGGGGTGCTCATTAGAGGGCTGCTGGTCATCGTGCCCCTAGCTGAGGTGCCACATCTGGTACCACCAGATGCATGTTTTATGCTGTCATGGAGGTGCAGGCATGTATGGAACGGTACACCAGACAGGGTCTGAGGCTGCAGACGGCTACTCTTTCAGCTGTAACTGACAACATCTGTGATCTTGCAGGTACCCTCCATTATTTTACCGAGGTCATGGATAGACAGTGGGGTGAGATGGTGGGACTCATCAACCGTGGATTGTCTGTGCTAGAGCATTTGGTGGTAGTGGTGTGATGGCCACATGGATGTAGGCAAGTGACACCAACAGCTGGATGTTAATGTGGATGTGCAAGGAAACCAAGCCGCTCTTGTAGTGGCAGTACCAGCCCCAGCACTGCAGGGGGACTCTGTCCACACCACACCACAGCAGGCCATATGCACATGGCCCTGGCCAGTCCCAAGAGGGACCTGGTTCCAGTGGACATATGTCATCATCAGGGGAGAGTACCATATCGTGGCTTGTACCTGGATGTGCCCATGGAACCCCTGGCAGGCACAGTTCTCATGTCCATGGCCGGAGGCAGTGAACTGCACACTCTGCCAGGTATGGTCTACAGCTGTCCAACAAACACCTGTATAGGGCAGCCACATAGCAGAACTGTGTGCATTCATACTCACACACAATACAAACACACCTAAGGCAACCCCATACCTACACACACCACTTCACCATGGCCATATCAGTAATTGAAACCCCTCACTCACACACATGGTGTCAAACATATGGCCCAGCCTAGGTCTCTGGCAAACCAACAACAGACCCTGTGCACATGATGACACCTGTGCCACATCCCTGTCATCCATAACATTGATGCAGGGACAGGCTAATATGCTTCTGATGCACATGGTGACTGTACTACAGTGTACCGATGTACTGTTGTGTAACATGTTGTCAGCAGTAATATTTAATGCTTACATGTCAGGAAATGTAGCTGTCCAGCCAAGATGCATTATAGCTGTTATTAACACTGAGTGATTGTGGTCTCCATAATGTTATCCATTTGTGTTGTAGGTGTCCATGTGTCAGCAGGAGGATGGTCTGCTGTCATATCTCAAAAGGGGTATGGCACTGTGCTGACACCTTGGCTGTGCCATATCATGGGTACAGGTAAACACATGTACAAGTCTGTATAACAGCTATTGCCTGTGCCACATAGCTTTATACAGATGAGTGCATGGTGGCAGCTGTTAGCAGCCCTTCTACAGTGGACAATGGTAGTTATACTGGGTGGTACACACCACATGTTTGTGTATAACACAGACAAAGGCTTTGGTGTTGATGCACTACACAGAGAATACTGTACACATGGATGCATGTACCTGTGATAGGAACCCATTGTAGCCTATGTAATTCCACCAAGCAAGACTACGCAGAACTACACATTGTGAAATAAGCGGTCCACTAGTTTAATGTCATTGACAATGGTACCGGCAGGGTATATATCCCCTTTCCCAATGTAGTGCAATTCTCAACTCGGTAAACATGTGTGCTGGTGTGGGTGGCACATCCCTACCCTTTGTAGGGTAAGAGGTGCTGTAGAACCACAAATAGTGCGATAGACAATTATCTAACCTGGTAACATGAACTGTACAGTATTATGGCCAGCTATGTGGGGGGGGGGGTACACTCAACAGTAACTGCAATGATGTTAGGTGTGTCCACAACAGCCACACCCAGCTGTATATACCAACCGCACTACTGATGCACACTTATAAAGTGGGGAAGAGGCCATTTACACATCTAACACTAGTTGTGATGGAATTTATGTCCACAGGATGATACATGTGAAATGTTAGCATATGCCATGCAGTTCCTGGACACATGACACCATGGGACATGTTTATTCTGCAACCTGAAGTAAATCCCTCCACATACACACACACTCTTACTTGGCAACACTGGGACTAGACCCCTACCTAGGTATGTAGTGCTACTGATGTGTGTGGTTTTAACCGCACACACCACACAGGTTTTAGGATGAGGTGTATAGGTGTATATAGGTGTATACAGTATGGTAATGGATGATGTAATGGTTGTTTATGGACAATACATAGTTTGACATACCGTCATATACACATTGACAAATACCTAACAGACACACATCTGAGAGACCTGGGCCTATCAGTGCTAACTACCTTGTCAGTGTATCCATTATGTTACTGGTAGGTTGCACACAGCACATGCATAACTGGGCTGGATAGTGCTATCAGTTACCTATATGGTTGATAGTGACAGTGGTCACCATACAGTGGTACATGGGACATGTACCGGGGGTACGATGGTGTAATCACAGTATACCCAGCATCCACACCCCACTGTAGATATTGTACACACTGGAACCCATGATGACACTCTGACATATCCACCATCACACATTGACCAGGACTGCAATACAACCCCTTGTCTATTCCAAGAGTGCTACTACAGGGATATGCATCTAATGCACATGCCACAGGCATAGTAGGGTGATGCATTGTCATGCCTCCCCTACAGGCAGCAACATCACTATCCCTAATACTGTGTGGCAATGTGTATTTTAATAGGAGTATGAGGCCTCAGAATGCTGCACCCTACATACATTTACACATACACACACATGCCAGAACTCAGTGCGTATCTTATGCCTATCAACCCATTTGTACAACATTGTTTTGCTGGTACTGCAAAGCCCAGGTAGCCCTTAGGGAGAAGAGTGCAACAAGGTACATGAAATGTCCAGTACAGCTGCAGCCACATCTAACTATGGCAATGGGTGGTGTGGTTGGTGTGAAAGGCCTCAGGATATTCCCAACTACAGGTGTACAAACACACAGACACTGATATTCTCAGTAATGCACATGTACACATTTGTCGGTACTGGGGTGCATTGGTGCAGGTGTTCATAGGTGTGTATCAGGCTATTGTCTATGGAGAGATGGGAAGTGTAGTGGATGTATGTACAGTGGTATCATGCCACTTGCCATGTGCCAGCAGGCCATCCTTCAACAGACAGCACTGGGGTGATCTTCAGGGTGAGAGTGACATGCATTAGCCAATCCTCTGGGTGCCTCTTGCAGAGGGATGGTGAGGTGCTCCAGTTGACATGTATACATTATGTATTACATAACATGGTAAGTGTCTACCTTGGAGACCTGTACCCAAGTGTATTCTGTTGACTGTGGTAGTGTAGTTGAAGTATCCATGGCATGTGGTGCATACAGGGTGTGGAGTCCTATCTGTGGCATTTATAACACAGCTGGGCAGACATGTCAGTGTCAGTCAAGCATATATCCAAGATAGATACCTGACATCTGTACATCTGTACAGAGGACTGACAGATATCAGGTAGCCAACTAGCTATGCATTAAGATGAATGTGTTGACACTGATAGGTATGCCATTACTACATGACGGCAGCCCTCACTGACATGTGCTATACACACAGTAGTCTACAGATATTTTCCACATGTCAGATCATTATCCAGTAGGAAATATTAAATGAGACACAGCTCACACACCAGAAACACACCCATGACTACTGAGAGTCCATCTTTGCATGCAGGGTTGTTTGTTTCCAGTACTATAATTAGCAATCTACTCTTACTTGAGAAAGCACTGTCAACAGTAGTAATGTAATGATACACTACATGCCATTGTGACTGTATATAACCTGGGATGCTACCTATGTATGTAACACATTCACACAGATAAGATTGTTGTACAAGCCATATATACTCAAGTGTCCCAGACAGTAGACTCAGACTCCCTGCTACTGTAATGACAGCACATAGATGCATGTTATGTACATGGCATTACATACACTTATTGCAGATGTCATTACCCGGGTATGTTATCAGACCGGAATGTGACTGGTTACCAGGACTGAGCCATGCTTAGCATGTATCAGAAATGCTGCAATATAACAGCTAAGCACATTTGCGCACTGGTAAGCAAAGCCTACACAGTGTAAGCACCCGTATGTTTAACCATACGTGAGCACCACTTAGCTTTGTGCAAACCCACACAAACATGCTTAAAGCTGCTCAAAACTGCTTTAACCAGTCTGTATCAAACAGACCTTGGTCTGCCCAGCAACAAAATAAACAGCCCTTGCAGGTCTTGATCCCAAGTCCCTGTACACTATAGTCACAGCAGTTGATCACTATGCCATGACAGCTGTGAAGGCAATTGTTGTTTTTTTTCAGTATATCTGTCAGTACACATATTGAACAGTACTGAACAATTGCTGTGACTTCTACAATTGTGTAGTACTTGTTAGTGATATTACTGTTGCATCACATATGTTGTTATATCTAAATATACACATATCAGATACATACGGTGTGATACATCTGGGAATGTTTACACATGACAAGGATATGGATATATATACATATATATATATATATATATATATATATATATATATATATACATATACATATATATATATATATATATATATATATATAAATATATATATATATATATATATGTAGATATATCTGAATATGTACATACATATATATATATATATATATATATATATATATATATATATATATTCATATATATATTCATATATATGCATTTATATACATCTGTATATTGCATCATATATATGGCCATATATAGATCTCTTTCTCTTTCTCTCTCACTCTCTCTCTCTCTCTCTCTCTCTATATATATATATATATATATATATATATATATATATATAGATAGACATATACATATTTATGCATGTACATATATGTATGCACATCATATATGTGTGTATATATATATATATATATATATATATATATATATATATATAGATATATATATATATATATATATAGTTATCTATAACTATATGTGCATATATATATATATATATATATATATATATATATATATATATATATATATATACATATATATATATATATATATATATATATATATATATACACACACACACACACACACACACACACACACACACACACACACACACACACACACACATATATGTTTAAAATATGTCCAGTACATGGTGTGAAGTCATACCTCATCACCAATAGTCTCAACCTTTTAGTGCACGGGGATGTCATGTATGTATTGCAGGTATATATGTAGACTGTTGTTACTATAATAGGGGTTATCTTAATGGAAATATTGTGTGTGGGAGGTCACATCTGCTATTGACATGAATACCATCAATTACTGACAGATATCCTAAGGTCATCATAGTACAGTACCACTTATATCACAGTAATGGTCCTATTTAATATAGCAGAGATATGACCAATAAACGTGGACAGTCTGACACACTCTGGTCATTCCTTAGTGCAAGACATGTGGACCAAGCCTGGCAATGTAGATGTTAACAGCCATGTAAATGGGTATATCACGTAAATACTGGAATATATATGCCCACACAGTTTATGCATCACACACTCCTGTCTATCCTGACACATAATAATGGGTGGTGCAGAGGTCACATGGCCACATACTACCCACTAGTTAGTGACATACATCTGTGCAGCATCCCACTGCTTTGTCAGAAATGCATGACAGTTATGGTGGCCCGGCAGCAGTACATCTGGCAAATATCTGGATATAACATCACACTGGGTAAGTAAACTAAGCTGCTAGGCATGTAACTAAGCACTGTGCAAACTACAGGCAGAGTGCCACAACACTGGCCTACATTTCTTATAGGGGAAAACACATGTACCTGCAAATATAGCAGGCTCAACAGGCATGTCACAGCACAGAGTAACAGACACCTATGTGAAAGTGCATACCCACAACCAATGTGAACACAGCCACAACCACATATGGTAAGCAAGCTTAATAATACAGTATATGGATTGTCTGATCAACACCATTCTCATATGTGCCACTCACACACTAACCCTACATATACTGGGCCACTACACAGTGTGGTCTGATGCCTGTCTGTGGTATGGGACATGTGTGTGCTTGGCTCTACAAACATGTAAGCCAATAGGGTGCCATAACCTGGAGCAGCATATAACATCAGATAGAACAGGACCATGAACAATGACATCTACCACAGGCTGTATACAGGCCAAGGTACATATTCGCAACACACACGCTGTCAACAATCACCATAAGTAATCAGACCTCACTACTGTACACACAACCGCAGAATGCCCAGATTATGTCCTCAAATTTAACCCTGACTATACATAACATGGCTAGCAGTCTGATATCTCATTGGATTATCAGATATGATGTCAATAAATAATGGTGTACAGAACATATGCACCTCTTACTGCATGACATATGCACAAAGTTTGACAGAATTGTGGCTGGAGGCACAAACACAGGGCCAATATTGACATGCTGTTGTGATAACCTCATACATTTACTATTGTAACAGGGTTTCTTGTGACATATGTCCTATGAGGGATATGAAGTCAGTAACTCTCATGGCTGTCACCATGTGCTGACTGCAATCCTCAGACTATGCTTTTGCAGTTCTAAGATAGGTAATCTGTGAGTAACACAAGACACATAAGACTCCAAACACTGATCAGTCTGCTGATAACTCTACAGGTGGGAGTTTCCTCAAACACATAACACTGTCATGACAGGCATTAAATCATGCAGACCAGCCATATCCACACAAACCCTGTTAAAGCAACATTAAATGCAGAAGAGCAAAATGTACAGTCTGTAGTCATGTCTGGAACATCCCCCTCCTGTTTGTTGGCTTGTCTCCATAGTGTATGTTGTTAAAGGTATATCCCACTAACATCTGTGATGCTGTTTGCCAAACACCGACATGAAGGCCTGCTCACAGTGAATGAAAAGGGCCAACACCCACTTGATGTTTTTAGTTATATGAGTGTGGGTCCATGCAGTTGGCTATGGGAATGTTACCACAGCTGTTTCACATGCAATCAGCTAGTGGGGGACTGCAATTCGTGTAGAGGCCATCAGCTTATCATGAGCATCACTTACAAAACACAAGCTGCTGCCAAAGCAAAGCAGGTGTACTTTTCCACATCCACCAAAGAGGGAGTGAGAAAGACAGACAGAGACAAAGCAAGACAGGGACAGGGTAGGAGAGTAAAAGCTAAGCATGTTTGTGTCACACATTTTCCAGTACAGGGTTTCAAACCCCTCCGTGACTATATATTGCTATTACATGTCTATGCAGTTATCGCATGTGCCACAGAGCTTACATATTGAGGAAGCCGTCCAAAGGTATATATGATGGTGAGTGACATCAGCAACAGTGATAACGGAGGGATAAGGTAGGTGTAGTACATGTGCCTCTCCACAATAACAGGTGTCAAGGTCGACACAGCCACACTCTCTCAGGGACTCACACATATTATCACAGTTGGCAGGGTCAGGATTAGACTTCCTAACTAGCTAGTTTTCCACAATACAGTAATACGCAGGTATCACATGCACCACAGAGGGTATCAGGCTGATATATGTGTAAAGGGTTTGTCAAGGTGTCTGACATCTGATGGCATGCTTCAGTAGGCCAGTGTGAGCTGTAGTGAGTGTGCATGGTGTCCAAATCATTATGCTCCACACACACACACACACACACACACACACACACACACACACACACACACACACACACACACACACACACACACACACAGACACAGGTTTGCCAGTACTGACATGCATGGGTGCATTGCTTCACAGGTGTGTAGTGGTTGGCTGTGCCAGAAGGCTGTACAAGGCTAGGTAAAGGGTATATTTTGATACTTTGGCATCAGGCCTCATGACAATGGTCAGCAGTGTGGCTCAGGCATGTAGTGTCTGGATTGGCCCACACAGGTGGGAATTGTATTCACCAGCCACTCATCTGGGTTACTATTGTGGGTGGCCAGTGCTGTGCAATGTTTGCCATCTATAACATGGATGGTGTCTGTGATGTGCATACATCCCAAATGCATGTTTTTTGACATGTGGAAGTGTGCCTGGGGTGTCTGGAGCATGTTATGTAGACAGATTATCTTCAGATGTACCATTCCTGACATCATGTGGTGAGAACTGGCAATGGACACCAGGATGACCCTGCACCTACATTGACAGCATGATACAGGTATTCAATGGTGTCTGTGGCATCTGTCCATACAGGGCATGTGTATAAGGCATGGTATGTCCTCTGTGAGTTACATTTGCTGGCTCTACAGTTGTTGCAGGCGTTCAGTGGGGAACATAGTGAAGGAGCACCATATGCAATAATTTGTCTATTGTAGGGATGGGACAGGGTGCCATGTCCTCTGTAGTCCACTGCAAGCACACCATGGTTACTATCTGTGTGTAATATGTAGTGAATTACCAATATAGTGGTTGTTGCCTAGTCAAGTGTGTTTGTGTATGAGACATCGGTGGACAGTGTTCTCTGGGTAATACAAGTGTTGCCTATATTGTTCCCCAAGCCATGATGTTACATGTAGGGGTATGGATTGTCCACCCCAGCCTCTCTGCTGTTTGAAATCTGCTATCCTTGCAAGGTGAACATTGTAACATATAATAGGCTCACCACATAAGAAATTAGCAAAACCCGTTCCACACTGACTCCTGTTATTACACGCTCACAGCTACTTCCACACAGGATACTTATGACAAACACACACACACACACACACACACACACACACACACACACACACACACACACACACACACACACACACACACAGTTGCAATGTCTGGGATTAGAACTCCTATCTAACTAGTACAGCACACTATAGCATTACGCATTTATAGCATGTGCCACAGAGCTTATAGGGCTACTCCTTCACTAAAGGTGTATGTCAAGGTGAAGACATCATCAGGCTTGCGATAGTAGGGCAATGGGGAGTGCAGTGTGTGTGTGCATGGGCCATAACCCATTCATCTGGAAGCAGACACACAACATTCAGGCACACACAGGTGTATATTTCACAGGTACATGTATACAACTGCTAGATGAATACTGACTTGTACAGTCATGTTACACAGTTTTCACAAGTACCACAGAGACTATAGTGTTGAGGGATACCAGAGCCAAATGTCTACACTGATTGACATTTGCACATCATGTGGTTTTAGCCAGTTGGATGTGTGCTGGGTGGGACAGGCCTCATGATGGGAGGCTCTTTGTCACTGTCTGTCACTCTGTTCCACACATCTATGTATGTGTAATTTTGGCCCATTATAGTGTGTTGCCCTTGGATATATGTGTGTATTCCTATCCAATGTGCATGCAAAGCATGACTGTTGTGGAATGAGGAGTGTGTGCGCAAACATCTGTGACTGTCAGATATGTATAGTCTACTGTTGTTGCCAGACATGGGCTAAGTGTGGTAGCATGCCCAGTATGATCTTTCAATATTTTGTTGTCAGACATGGGCTTCATTTCTCTAAGTGTGGGAGCATGCCCAGTATGATCTTCTGTTTTTAATGTGTGAATCCATTCCAGATAGGTTGTACTACAGTGCAGGCTTTTGTGACCTACACCTACAGCTATCAACCTGCTTCTGCAGGATATATGTAGATCGGTTGATAATATGGGGTCAAAATGGGCAAAGGATAGTGGGTTACTGTAGGTAATTGTGTCTGTGCTGCTTCTGCTACATGGTCTTGGTGTTAGCAGAGATATTCAGACATTTGTACTGCTTTACACTGCAATGTTTTATGTCATCAACTACTGTCAGGTATACATATTTGCTTGTAGTAATTAATGGAGAACACAGGCTGAATGCAGCTGTGTCCGGTATTGTGGTCTGCAGCCTACATATTTTTGCACAATCATGCCATTCTGGAGGGGAAGCTGCAGTCACTTGAGAGGGGTCTGTGTAAATGATTCAGCACCTTGGTACAGTGGTGGTTGAGGATCCCATGCTTGTACATCCATTGACTTGACAGTATGGCCATATCCTGTGATAGCCATACCTCACAGCTGTACAGATACACACAGGTTACCAAGAGAAAGGGGTCATATTTCTGAACATTACTCCTTCATATTGTGGTTTATGAGCAGGTTTGTAGCCACTCATTCCTGTGCTTGCAGGCAGGGATAAGTATGTGCACATGGCTGAGTTTCAGACTTCACACACTCCATGCCATCTATGCTCCTAGCCCCCCTCTATTATTCTATCCTCTTCCAAACATTATGAAAACATTATCTGATAAGTT
Organism: Protopterus annectens; assembly: GCF_019279795.1. Taxonomy (NCBI): domain Eukaryota; kingdom Metazoa; phylum Chordata; order Ceratodontiformes; family Protopteridae; genus Protopterus; species Protopterus annectens. The sequence continues at coordinate 19,819,031 of NC_056727.1, read as the reverse complement.
CCCTATAGTTATTACATCATCCCATCAGTAATTTGGTGTTGGTTCACAGTTCATGCAGTAGGACATGGTGGACATGTTACTGGGATTTGTTGACATGGCCTTGCATGTGGGTTGTGTGGACTGTGTTATGTTGTTATTTGGGAGCCCATGATAAAACATACATTGGTAGTACAGATGAGACAGGCATTTGGCAGAGGACTGTATGGGGATTTTGTAGTGATGCAGGCCAGCTGTAGTAGGCTGTTACATTGTGTCACTCCTACAGTCCCAGACTGCAAGACACTATATTCCCCTGGGGTGACAAGGTAGGTGTGCAAGGTGTTAATGCCAATACTTTCTGTCATTAGTGATCCAGTGGTGTGGATGCTGACAGGGTGCTGCTTACAGCTAGGGACACACCTGCATGGGAGACCTCTTCTGCATGCTGCATTCTGTGGATATTGCTATACAGAGGTGGGGGGGTCATATTATACTCATTCCCAACAGCAGAAGTAAAACCAGAGAGGTACCTGTGGGTGATACTGGGGTGAGCTGAGTGCATGTGGGCTATGGACACTATTTATTTATTTATTTATTTGCAGTTGGTTTACCAGGATAGTCCATTGGGCCAAAAAGAACCCGTTTTCAATGGAGTCCTGGGGAGAAAAGCTCCAGCACAGACAAAATTAGGTACATACACAAGATTGCTAAATATTTATACAAAAGTAGTAGATAAAACATTTAAGCTCAAAATTCAAAAAGCATTCAAAACAATACAATCAATGAGGATTAATGTGAAGTAAATGAGCTGAGACAGTAACGTGATTTACATAACAGAGTAGTTATTCAGAAGGAACATAACATTACATTACAGAGTAGTTATTCTGAAGGAACACAAGCTTTGTTAGGTAAAGTTAAGTATCATAAGCATAAAGGAGGTTGAGATGTCATATATTTATGAGGGGTGGGAGCAAGAACAATCCCATTGGGACCTTAGATGTGTATGAAGAGATTTTTTGAACATGTAGTGGTTAGAGGTGGTACGAATGGATGGTGGGAGTGAGTTCCAGAGACGGGAAAGGTTAAAGGATAGTAAGTGTTTACCTGGGGGATAAGATGGTTTATGAACTTCTAGTAGGTTTTGATTGTTGGACCTTAATACTCTATTTGGTAGGTGCATTTTGAAGGCAGAAGACAGGGAGGGACAAAGAGAGGGGTTGAGAATGAGCTTATGAGCTAAAGTCAGCTGTATATAGATGAGATGATTAGATAGTTTGAGCCAATTTAGTTTTTGGAGAGAGGAACAGTGGTGGGCGGAGGATCTGTGGCTATTAGCGAATTTGGCAATTTTGTTATAGCAGGAGGAAAGCTGTTTTTTTAGAGAGGTCTGAAGATTAGTCAGTAATGGAGCCCCATAGAGAAGAGAGGGGATGAGAAAGGAGAAAGCGAGAGTGATTTTGGAGGAGCTAGTAAGATACTGATTCTGACGGTAGAGCATACCTAGTTTTTGATGAGTTTTTTTCATATTTAGTTGTAGCTGGGAGTTGAAATTAAGCCGGTTGTCAATTTGAACACCTAGTAGCTTAGTTTCAGATACCAGTTCCAAGGGTGAGTTATTTTGGCTGGTAATTGAGAAAGAGTTTATATCAAAGAAAGTGGATTTGGAGGGGGTAAATACTATTAGTTTTGTTTTGGAGGCATTGAGAGCTAAGTGATTTATTTTCATCAATTGCTCAGTAATTGAGAAAGCTTACTGAGTGAGATTTGGAGCAGAAAGGAAGAGGTGGCAGAGCAGATAATGGTAGAATCATCTGCATATTGGATGATGTTTGCAAATGGAATGGATTTGTGGAAATCGTTTATAAATATATTAAAGAGGAGGGGACCAAGAATAGATCCTTGGGGAACTCCAGTGGGGGTACTAAGGAAAGAGGAAGTAGCCTTCTTCCATATTACAGCTTGGTATCTATTTGATAAATAACTGGAGAACCAATTTATGGAGGAGGGAGAGAGGTTAAATTCTGACAGTTTGGATAAGAGCAGGCTGTGTGAGATAGTGTCGAAGGTCTTGGAGAGGTCAAGTAGTAAGGTAGAAACAATGTGGCTGGAATCGCGTGCTCTAATAACAGTTTCAAGAAAGGACAGGAGGGCTGTCATAGTGCTATGATTTGGCCTGAATCCATGTTGTGTAGGGGTTAAAAGGTTGTTATCTAAGAGATGTGGAAGGAGTTGAAGCTGGATACACTTTTCCAGAAGTTTAGATATGGAGGACAGGATAGCAATAGGATGGAAGTTGTTGACGTTGCAATTGTTGCCTCCTCTATGGAGGGGGATGATAAAGGCTTGCTTCCACAGTAGGCACTGTGCATTCATGGATGGAGCGGTTGATTAGAATGCTAATGGGATAGGCAATTGCTTCTGTGGCTATACTTAGGAAGTAAGAGGGAATGTTGTCAGGAGCGTTGGTACATGGCTTCAGTTTCTAAAGGAGTTTCTTTATAGTGGAAGTGGGTATAGGTTTAAATGAAAATAGAGAAGAGTGGGGAGAGAGAGAATTTGAGGAAGATACGGGTGAAGAGGGGGTTTGAGTAGTGGATGAGGTGGAAGATAGACAGTGAGAAGATGAGAATGAGGAGGAAGTGGTAATGAGGGGAGGGTTGTTTGCGGGAGAGGGTGGGGGTGTATTAGATAATGAGGTGGGGCATGTGAAGGAGGATGTAAGTTTGCTAATAGAGTCGATGAAAAAGGAGTTGAACTGTGTAGCTAGATTTAGTCTGGGCTGTTTAGGTCTAGGGTTGGGGTGTGTGGTTTGCTGGGGTTAAGGAGGGTAGAGATCCTCTTCCAGAATCTTTAAGAGTTAGTTTTATTGTTGTTTTGGAGTGTGAAGAAATATTTTTGTCTGTCAGAGATTATAAGCTTTTTTACTTTATTTCGAAGGGTTTTGTATGCAATATGTTGTTCTGGGGTCTTATTTCTCAGATAGAGTCCCCAGGCTTTATCTCTAAGGCGCATGATTGATAGTGTGGTTTTGGTTAGCCAGGGGGCAGAATTTGTTTTTATTCTTTTTGTTCTTAGAGGGGCTTGGGAATCAAGTATTTCTAAGAAAGTAGAGTTGAAGTGAGTAACTGCATCTTCTAAGGGTAGTGACTTTAGATTGTTCCAATTAATTGCTTTCAGAGAATATATGAAGGTTGATGGGTTAAAGTTTTTGTCATTGCGGGTAGTGATGTAATTATGGGTGCGGTAAGAGATACAGGGGAGTCAGCGAGTGAAAGTAGGCAAGTGATCGCTAAGAGGGTCGGGAAGAGTACCACTGTCTGAGAAATAGTGGGGATGTGACACTAGAATCCAGTCAAGGATGGTGCCACAAGAGGGTTTTTTTGATGGGTGTGTTATTGTGTTGATTAGTTGGGAAAAGTTATATAGGTTGATATTAAGAGGGTTGGTTGAAGACTGGATGGAGGCCCAGTTGATGTTTACATATCCTAAGATTATGGTTTCATTGCTGATATTGTTAGAGAGCCATGAGAGGATGTTTTCAAGTGTGGAAATGTTGTCCCCTGGGGGGATGTAGAGGGATGCTAGACAGATGTGTTTGTGCTTATTAACTTGTAGGAGAGTGAAGAGTACTTCACCGTTGTTAAACTTTGGAGTAGTTTGTTGTAGGGGGTAACTAGCAGGGAAGAAGTATATAGGAGAGCAACTCCACCGCCTTTTTTCTGGGTCCTGTCTTTTCTAATGATTGAATAGCTGGGTGGAGTTATTTCAGAGTCTTTTATAGAGGGTTTTAACCATGTTTCTGAAATAGATAGTATGTCAGGTTTGTTATACATGAGCCATGCATGGAGGGTAGGGACTTTATTGACTATACTTTGTGAGTTTAGAGAAGTAAATAATATAGGCCTGTGTGAGGAGGAAGAGGTGGAGGGGCCAGGGTTGGGATAGATGTCACCAGATAAAAGGCTGGTAATGAGATGAAAGATTGGGTTAGAAAGGTAATTGAGTAGAGTAAGAAAACGATTAGGATCTGTTGTGATGGTCAAGGGGTGTTTAGTTACTATGGGGATAGGGTTTTTCTGTGAGGAGAAAACTTTGAATGAGAAGGTTAGAAGTTGTGTTATTGGGTATAGATGGGGAGAAATAGGAGAGTGTAAGGGTGAGAGAGGGGAGTTCAGGTGGTAGGTTGTGTGATAAAGTTGTGAATGGTAAGAAGTAGGAGGTTGGGTGAGGTAATAAAGATATGATAACTTAAGAGATAGTAATAGTAAAATAGAGATGGATGGGGGATTTAAAGGCATGTTGTAAAGGTTACTTGGTGTTAAGTGTTACAGTTATCTTATATATGTTGTAAGTTTATTGCGCAGTGGGAAGAAAAAAAAGTTTGACAAGGTCGAGTGGAGTAAAGAGTTACTATGAGTGGTGCTCGAGGGAAAGGTAGTTAAGTGGGTGTGAGTTTAGAATTGAAGTGTATTATAATAGAGTAGCTGTAGGTGTGGTTACAATTGGATAATAGGCTGATAGCGGTGTGTCTAGGGAGTTGTGGGTGATTGGTGTAGGGAGGAAGTGGGTGTGGTAACAAGAGGGATATAGCTAGAGGTACTGGTGGCGGGTGGAATTTGGGGGCAGGGTAGGGGAGAGTAGTGAGCCCGAAGGGCGAACGGAGCAGGAAGTCACCAGGAGAGGATCGAGAGCCAATCAGTCAGTGGTGCATAGGTTACAGGAAGGTAAGTTGTAGCAGGGTAAGAAGGGTTCTATATTTAATAGGTAAAGTGGGCAAAAGTAAATGTAGAGAAAAAGCAAGAAATGAGTGAAGAAAAGTAATGACAATGAGGAGGGGACGCCCTCTAGTGGCCAAATGCAGAAATGCACTAGGCCCACTAGGAACGTCTTGGGACTGAATAGGATGGAATAAGGAAGAGCTGGAAAACTCAGATAAAGATGGGAGAGAGAATGGAGAGGGAGAAATAAGAAGGGTTTAGGCTGATGGCTGTCCTGGCAGGGAGATAGCTTACAAAATCTAACAAGCAGGAGTTAAAAGATGTAGAAGCCCAAGTAGCAACAGATGCACATACTTTCTCAGTTTCCACTGGGAGACTCTGTTCCAATTTCCAAAATGGGGATTGAGGCAGCAGAGCAGTATTTCCTACGCAAAAGTGTGGATAGAGTAGGTGACTTTAGTTGAGAGTATGTATCCACCCAGGCGAGGTCCCAAGGGAAAATATAGGGCAAAAGCTGGAGGTAGGAGGAAGAGATGAGTAGAGTTAGTAACAAAATAATAGTAACAACACTTTATTACCTAAAAGAAGTAGTAAGCAGGTAAAAAAAAGAACCATAAGCACAATACAGTCAGTAAAGCAGACAATAATACAATATCCTGGTGCTGTAGACTCTATTAAAATGAGTAAAACACATCTGAACTCAGCAGGCCTACTTTGCAGACGAGTGATCAACTTGCTCTATCAATAAACAGTAAATGTTATATACAACCATGTGAAAATAAAGCAATGTCGCCAGGAGATATTCTAATCAATTCAGGAGACACAAAAAACTAATCAGATATACAGTAAAAGCTAAATACAACCATATAAAAGAGAGCAATGTCGCCAGGAGATATTCAAAATCACTTCAGGAGACACAAAAACTAATCAAAAGCTCTATAACAGATGCAGACTATAACAAGCAGTATCAAAAACAAATATTCCTGCAGTATGCAAGTTAATATTATAAACCTAGAGCGAATACATCAGCAAACAGCCAGGCGTTTGTGAGGGTAACACAAACATGTGGAGTTGGCGTTTTGCACTAGCGCTGGTTAATTGCTAAACATGGTTTACACAGGTACAAACTGTTTCAGGGAGTAGCCTCGAACAACCCATTTAGCTTATTTAGCCAATGTGGACAAAAACCATTTAGCTTATTTAGCCAATGTGGACAAAAACCCATGGTTTAAATCCGCTAAATAAGAGCAGCCATGGAGGAGTTCAGAAAAATTTATTTATTTATTTTATTTATTTTACATTTGTTGACCGGGCTAGTCTAGCTGGATACATGTCCATTTTCAGTAGAGGCCCGGGGAGAAAAGCTCCACAGATAAGACAATACAGAATACATTTACAAATGGTATAGGTTGGCATGAAAAACAAACAAAGTGAAAATGCCATTAGAATAACATATATATAAAGTATATAAAATAAAACTGAGCCGTGGAGTCTAAGCACAATCCGATCAGGAATGTACAGGGCAAATGTTGCACTACATGCAGTAGCGACTACAGAGGGACAGGAGCAACCTAAACAAAATCCTGAAAGATTTGCGACATACAAAAATAAAGATACTAGTGTTCCACTAATACGCATACAGTGTTATCAGATCAGGGATAAGCAATGTATTGTTGCCCACATTCAATAGAGACTACAGAGGCACATAAGCAACATAGTCAGGCTGCAGTAAGGTATACGATGTCAGAATAATCGTATACTACGTTCCAGTAAGGCATCAACCATTCTTCATGAAGTGACCTACAGAGCTATGAATCTACGTTCGGAACATACAACTTAAACAGTTCGGAACATGTAATTTAAACAGTAGTACCGTTTGGTACTTTCTTAACAGCAGTAGACAGAAGTATTCACTTTATACAACAGTCATGTTAAGTACACTCTAAAACAGAAAACGACAGTGTACAGATAGGAATGCTGGTATTCCTTATGTATGCCTATGATGATCCGTTAGCATAAACATTGAGGGAAAAGCCCTGATATTGGCATTTTACATTGAACATGGATTAACTCACAGAAGGAGCGCACTCCCAGTCAGGCACCTGCAGCAGCCGTAGCGAGTGAAGTTCGAAAATGGTGCCCTGAGGGGAGTGGGAATATTTATCACTTCCAGGCGGAAGTAGAGGGAGGGAGGAGGTACAGGGAATACTAGCTAGCAGGGACAGACCGGAAAGTTTATAACTCTACAATGTGGAAGGGAAAGGACGTACGAAGGATCGAGCAGTCTAGGGGGAGGGGGAGGGAAGGAGAAATGCAATAGTAGAGATTAGAAGGTGTAGCATAGAGATAGCGTGCATAGTATATCACGCTAGATAGAGGGGGGAAAAGCAGTGAGAGAGGGAGATGGGAAGTAAGTAATGCAGTGTAGTAAGAATGAGAGGAGACAGATCCACAATGAAGGGCAAGGCACAGTAGGAGACTATCGAGTAAAACACCAGGAGAGGATCGAGTGCCAATCAGTCAGTGGTGCATAGGTTACAGGAAGGTAAGCTGTAGCAGGGTAAGAAGGGTTCTATATTTAATAGGTAAAGTGGGCAAAAGTAAATGCAGAGAAAAAGCAAGAAATGAGTGAAGAAAAGTAATGACAATGAGGAGGGCTGCCCTCTAGTGGCCAAATGCAGAAATGCACTAGGCCCACTAGGAAGGTCTTCGGACTGAATAGGATGGAATAAGGAAGAGCTGGAAAACTCAGATAAAGATGGGAGAGAGAATGGAGAGGGAGAAATAAGAAGGGTTTAGGCTGATGGCTGTCCAGGCAGGGAGAAAGCTTACAAAATCTAACAAGCAGGAGTTAAAAGATGTAGAAGGCCAAGTAGCAACAGATGCACATACTTTCTCAGTTTCCACTGGGAAACTCTGTTCCAATTTCCAAAATGGGGATTGAGGCAGCAGAGCAGTATTTCCTATGCAAAAGTGTGGACAGAGTAGGTGATTTTAGTTGAGAGTATGTATCCACCCAGGCGAGGTCCCAAGGGAAAATATAGGGCAAAAGCTGGAGGTAGGAGGTAGAGATGAGTAGAGTTAGTAACAAAATAATAGTAACAACACTTTATTACCTAAAAGAAGTAGTAAGCAGGTAAAAGAAAGAACCATAAGCACAATACAGTGAGTAAAGCAGACAATAATACAATATCCTGGTGCTGTAGACTCTATTAAAATGGGTAAAACACATCTGAACTCAGCAGACCTACTTTGCAGACGAGTGATCAACTTGCTCTATCAATAAACAGTAAAAGTTATATACAACCATGTGAAAAGAAAGCAATGTCGCCAGGAGATATTCTAATCAATTCAGGAGACACAAAAAGCTAATCAGATATACAGTAAAAGCTATATACGACCATATAAAAGAGAGCAATGTCGCCAGGAGATATTCAAATTCACTTCAGGAGACACAAAAACTAATCAAAAGCTCTATAACAGATGCAGACTATAACAAGCAGTATCAAAAACAAAATTCCTACAGTATGCATGTTAATATTATAAACCTAGAGCGAATACATCAGCGACCAGCCAGGCGTTTGTGAGGGTAACACAAACACGTGGAGTTGGCGTTTGCACCAGCGCTGGTTAACTGCTAAACATGGTTTACACAGGTACAAATTGTTTCAGGGAGTAGCCTCGAACAATCCGATTTAGCTTATTTAGCCAATGTGGACAAAAACCATTTAGCTTATTTAGCCAATGTGGACAAAAATCATGGTTTAAATCTGCTAAATAAGAGCAGCCATGGAGGAGTTCAGAAAAATAAAACTAAGCCGTGGAGTCTAAGCACAATCCGATCAGGAATGTGCAGGGCAAATGTCGCACTACATGCAGTAGCGACTACAGAGGGACAGGAGCAACCTAAACAAAATCCTGAAAGATTTGCGATATACAAAAACAAAGATACTAGTGTTCCACTAATACGCATACAGTGTTATCAGATCAGGGATAAGCAATGTATTGTCACCCACATTCAATAGAAACTACAGAGGCACATAAGCAACATAGTCAGGCTGCAGTAAGGTATACGATGTCAGAATAATCGTATACTACGTTCCAGTAAGGCATCAACCATTCTTCATGAAGTAACCTACAGAGCTATGAATCTACGTTCGGAACATACAACTTAAACAGTTCGGAACATGTAATTTAAACAGTAGTACCGTTCGGTACTTTCTTAACAGCAGTAGACAGAAGTATTCACTTTATACAATAGTCATGTTAAGTACACTCTAAAACAGAAAATGACAGTGTACAGATAGGAATGCTGGTATTCCTTATGTATGCCTATGATGATCCGTTAGCATAAACATTGAGGGAAAAGCCCTGATATTGGCATTTTACATTGAACATCGATTAACTCACAGTAGGAGCGCACTCCCAGTCAGGCACCTGCAGCAGCCGTAGCGAGTAAAGTTCGAAAATGGCGCCCTGAGGCGAGGGGGAATATTTATCACTTCCAGGCGGAAGTAGAGGGAGGGTGGAGGTACAGGGAATACTAGCTAGCAGGGACAGACTGGAAGGTCTATAACTGTACAATGTGGAAGGGAAAGGACGTACGAAGGATCAATCAGTCTAGGGGGAGGGGGAGGGAAGGAGAAATGCAATAGTAGAGATTAGAAGGTGTAGGATAGAGATAGCGTGCATAGTATATCACGCTAGATAGAGGGGGGAAAAGCAGTTAGAGAGGGAGATGGGTGTAAGTAATGCAATATAGTAAGAAGGAGAGGAGACAGATCCACAATGAAGGGCAAGGCACAGTAGGAGACTAGGGAGTAAAACACCAGGAGAGGATCGAGAGCCAATCAGTCAGTGGTGCATAGGTTACAGGAAGGTAAGTTGTAGCAGGGTAAGATGGGTTCTATATTTAATAGGTAAAGTGGGCAAAAGTAAATGCAGAGAAAAAGCAAGAAATGAGTGAAGAAAAGTAATGACAATGAGGAGGGGCCAAATGCAGAAATGCACTAGGCCCACTAGGAAGGTCTTGGGACTGAATAGGATGGAATAAGGAAGAGCTGGAAAACTCAGATAAAGATGGGAGAGAGAATGGAGAGGGTGAAATAAGAAGGGTTTAGGCTGCTGGCTGTCCTGGCAGGGAGATAGCTTACAAAATCTAACAAGCAGGAGTTAAAAGATGTAGAAGCCCAAGTAGCAACAGATGCACATACTTTCTCAGTTTCCACTGGGAGACTCTGTTCCAATTTCCAAAATGGGGAATGAGGCAGCAGAGCAGTATTTCCTACGCAAAAGTGTGGATAGAGTAGGTGACATTAGTTGAGAGTATGTATCCACCCAGACGAGGTCCCAAGGGAAAATATAGGGCAAAAGTTTCTCAGTTTCCACTGGGAGACTGTTCCAATTTCCAAAATGGGGATTGAGGCAGCAGAGCAGTATTTCCTACGCAAAAGTGTGGATAGAGTAGGTGACTTTAGTTGAGAGTATGTATCCACCCAGGCGAGGTCCCAAGGGAAAATATAGGGCAAAAGTTTCTCAGTTTCCACTGGGAGACTTTGTTCCAATTTCCAAAATGGGATTGAGGCAGCAGAGCAGTATTTCCTACGCAAAAGTGTGGATAGAGTAGGTGACTTTAGCACACTACTTGCATCCTACTCACAGATATACATGGGGCATTCCACTTATGCTTGTGCAGGGACATCAGCAGTTTCTCAATACTTCATACCTGTGACCTTTGTGGTCTGCCAGTGTTTGGCCAGACAAACACGGTATTCCACACTACAAACCCAACTAATGTGCTGCTAACCTGTATGTACAATTCCAAAGGTGTGTCCATTTGACAGTAACGTATCATACACTGTCTGTCTGGGGTACTTCCACCTGTGTACTGTTTGTATGTCTGGACCCACATTCATGCCATGTCCATCTTGCAGATGGTGACAGATATTAAATCCAAACATTTTTTATGGCTTACTGCTGGAATGTGTTTTACTGGGATGCAGTGTGTTTGGCACTGCAGTTGTGAGAACTTGGCCCTGTCATAGGCAGTACTGGCCAATGGCCATCAGGACAAACCTCACCATGCCTACATGCTGACCACTCTCACATAATATGCAACACACACCAACCTAACACATGCATCCCTGCATATTGTACACATGCTACAATCTATCCTGTTACTTTGGCTGGTGCAGGTAAACTGTGCTCCACTGTTATTTTACCTACACATACATGTTACTACATTTCTACATAGGATTGTGTGGCGGGCACCCCTGATAACTGTACAGATTTGCTATGACTGTACTGTTATTTCAGATACTCCATTTCATTCTGTATTCTGACCTATCATGCAGACTAGAGACATATCAGTGTACTACAGTTCTTAGGTTTAATTGACCTACATTTCAGTTTTAGACATCTTACCCTTCAGAACTAATATCCTGCTGCCTGACCTGTTGTAGTCTGTCTGTGTAGGTCTGGAGGAGGGCTGTTATCCATAGCCATCAATCAGAGGCTTTAGCACAACCTTTGTTTGTGTTTGTCTACGCATGTCCTGCTGGCTGAGACTGTTGTTGGGTATGTGAACCTCCCTGACTGGTGTGTGTGTGTCCTATGGACACTCATTTGGCCCACCACATTTCCTGCAGTGAGTTTTGTCATCTTGTCTAGTACTGGCTACTATGGTGATACCAGTATTTGTTACAGATTTTATGCTGCCACTATAGGTGTCTACTATCTGCTGGCATCCCATTCAGCCACCCGATTCCCTTGCATGCTCACATCCATACCATAAATACAAGTAACAAAACATACTACTCCATTCAGAAATTGATAGGGAGAGTTACTTACCTTGTGGCTGTGCCAGTATTGATGATGGTGCTGGAAGGCTGCCTATGTGGGATGCCCTATACATGGTTAAGCACAGGTAGTGTCATGTTTGGCATCCCTTTTACTGTATGTGCAAGTCAGAGAGGAGTGTCATTCCCTGGGTTCCTACCATGTCATTGTATGTACTATGCGTTGCCTCTTTGCCAAGGCCTGGGCATACTGGGCATGCCTCCTTCTGCCTACTGGGGCAAGCTCAGGTTGTTCCTTCTCAAAGTCTCTCTGTGCCTGTGCAGGCCTTGGCAATGGTGGAAGGGTGTGTGGCCCTGCCCCATGCTGTTCCTGCTGCAGCTGTTTCCGCAGGATCATATTATGTAGCATGGCACACACAATGACAATTTGGGTAGATGTAGCTGGTGAGTATTGCAAGGCTCCACTGGATATGTCCAGGAACTGGAACCATGACTTGAGCATACCAAACACACACTCTATTATGATTCTGGTCTGTGCATGTGCCTCATTATGTAGTTCTTGTTTGGGTGTGTATTCATTTCTGATGGGTGTCATCAGCCACTGCTCCAGTGCGTCACCAGCATCCCCCACTAGGTGACCGTAAGGGATATCCTGATTGGCAAATCTCTGGTACAGCTGTGTCATATGCCAGATGTGGGAGTTGTGATAGCTTCCAGGGCAGCCAGCTGGAGGTAGGAGGTAGAGATGAGTAGAGTTAGTAACAAAATAATAGTAACAACACTTTATTACCTAAAAGAAGTAGTAAGCAGGTAAAAGAAAGAACCATAAGCACAATACAGTGAGTAAAGCAGACAATAATACAATATCCTGGTGCTGTAGACTCTATTAAAATGGGTAAAACACATCTGAACTCAGCAGACCTACTTTGCAGACGAGTGATCAACTTGCTCTATCAATAAACAGTAAAAGTTATATACAACCATGTGAAAAGAAAGCAATGTCCCCAGGAGATATTCTAATCAATTCAGGAGACACAAAAAACTAATCAGATATACAGTAAAAGCTAAATACAACCATATAAAAGAGAGCAATGTCGCCAGGAGATATTCAAAATCACTTCAGAAGACACAAAAACTAATCAAAAGCTCTATAACAGATGCAGACTATAACAAGCAGTATCAAAAACAAATATTCCTGCAGTATGCAAGTTAATATTATAAACCTAGAGCGAATACATCAGCAACCAGCCAGGCGTTTGTGAGGGTAACACAAACACGTGGAGTTGGTGTTTTGCACCAGCGCTGGTTAATTGCTAAACATGGTTTACACAGGTACAAACTGTTTCAGGGAGTAGCCTCGAACAATCCCATTTAGCTTATTTAGCCAATGTGGACAAAAAACATTTAGCTTATTTAGCCAATGTGGACAAAAACCATGGTTTAAATCCGCTAAATAAGAGCAGCCATGGAGGAGTTCAGAAAAATAAAACTAAGCCGTGGAGTCTAAGCACAATCCGATCAGGAATGTGCAGGGTAAATGTCGCACTACATGCAGTAGCGACTACAGAGGGACAGGAGCAACCTAAACAAAATCCTGAAAGATTTGCGATATACAAAAACAAAGATACTAGTGTTCCACTAATACACATACAGTGTTATCAGATCAGGGATAAGCAATGTATTGTCGCCCACATTCAATAGAAACTACAGAGGCACATAAGCAACATAGTCAGGCTGCAGTAAGGTATACGATGTCAGAATAATCGTATACTACGTTCCAGTAAGGCATCAACCATTCTTCATGAAGTAACCTACAGAGCTATGAATCTACGTTCGGAACATACAACTTAAACAGTTCGGAACATGTAATTTAAACAGTAGTACCGTTCGGTACTTTCTTAACAGCAGTAGACAGAAGTATTCACTTTATACAATAGTCATGTTAAGTACACTCTAAAACAGAAAATGACAGTGTACAGATAGGAATGCTGGTATTCCTTATGTATGCCTATGATGATCCGTTAGCATAAACATTGAGGGAAAAGCCCTGATATTGGCATTTTACATTGAACATCGATTAACTCACAGTAGGAGCGCACTCCCAGTCAGGCACCTGCAGCAGCCGTAGCGAGTAAAGTTCGAAAATGGCGCCCTGAGGCGAGGGGGAATATTTATCACTTCCAGGCGGAAGTAGAGGGAGGGAGGAGGTACAGGGAATACTAGCTAGCAGGGACAGACTGGAAGGTCTATAACTCTACAATGTGGATGGGAATGGACGTACGAAGGATCGAGCAGTCTAGGGGGAGGGGGAGGGGGAGGGAAGGAGAAATGCAATAGTAGAGATTAGAAGGTGTAGGATAGAGATAGCGTGCATAGTATATCACGCTAGATAGAGGGGGGAAAAGCAATGAGAGAGGGAGATGGGAAGTAAGTAATGCAGTGTAGTAAGAAGGAGAGGAGACAGATCCACAATGAAGGGCAAGGCACAGTAGGAGACTAGGGAGTAAAACACCAGGAGAGGATCGAGAGCCAATCAGTCAGTGGTGCATAGGTTACAGGAAGGTAAGTTGTAGCAGGGTAAGATGGGTTCTATATTTAATAGGTAAAGTGGGCAAAAGTAAATGCAGAGAAAAAGCAAGAAATGAGTGAAGAAAAGTAATGACAATGAGGAGGGGCCAAATGCAGAAATGCACTAGGCCCACTAGGAAGGTCTTGGGACTGAATAGGATGGAATAAGGAAGAGCTGGAAAACTCAGATAAAGATGGGAGAGAGAATGGAGAGGGTGAAATAAGAAGGGTTTAGGCTGCTGGCTGTCCTGGCAGGGAGATAGCTTACAAAATCTAACAAGCAGGAGTTAAAAGATGTAGAAGCCCAAGTAGCAACAGATGCACATACTTTCTCAGTTTCCACTGGGAGACTCTGTTCCAATTTCCAAAATGGGGATTGAGGCAGCAGAGCAGTATTTCCTACGCAAAAGTGTGGATAGAGTAGGTGACTTTAGTTGAGAGTATGTATCCACCCAGGCGAGGTCCCAAGGGAAAATATAGGGCAAAAGTTTCTCAGTTTCCACTGGGAGACTCTGTTCCAATTTCCAAAATGGGGATTGAGGCAGCAGATCAGTATTTCCTACGCAAAAGTGTGGATAGAGTAGGTGACTTTAGTTGAGAGTATGTATCCACCCAGGCGAGGTCCCAAGGGAAAATATAGGGCAAAAGTTTCTCAGTTTCCACTGGGAGACTTTGTTCCAATTTCCAAAATGGGGATTGAGGCAGCAGAGCAGTATTTCCTACGCAAAAGTGTGGATAGAGTAGGTGACTTTAGCACACTACTTGCATCCTACTCACAGATATACATGGGGCATTCCACTTATGCTTGTGCAGGGACATCAGCAGTTTCTCAATACTTCATACCTGTGACCTTTGTGGTCTGCCAGTGTTTGGCCAGACAAACACGGTATTCCACACTACAATCCCAACTAATGTGCTGCTAACCTGTATGTACAATTCCAAAGGTGTGTCCATTTGACAGTAACGTATCATACACTGTCTGTCTGGGGTACTTCCACCTGTGTACTGTTTGTATGTCTGGACCCACATTCATGCCATGTCCATCTTGCAGATGGTGACAGATATTAAATCCAAACATTTTTTATGGCTTACTGCTGGAATGTGTTTTACTGGGATGCAGTGTGTTTGGCACTGCAGTTGTGAGAACTTGGCCCTGTCATAGGCAGTACTGGCCAATGGCCATCAGGACAAACCTCACCATGCCTACATGCTGACCACTCTCACATAATATGCAACACACACCAACCTAACACATGCATCCCTGCATATTGTACACATGCTACAATCTATCCTGTTACTTTGGCTGGTGCAGGTAAACTGTGCTCCACTGTTATTTTACCTACACATACATGTTACTACATTTCTACATAGGATTGTGTGGCGGGCACCCCTGATAACTGTACAGATTTGCTATGACTGTACTGTTATTTCAGATACTCCATTTCATTCTGTATTCTGACCTATCATGCAGACTAGAGACATATCAGTGTACTACAGTTCTTAGGTTTAATTGACCTACATTTCAGTTTTAGACATCTTACCCTTCAGAACTAATATCCCGCTGCCTGACCTGTTGTAGTCTGTCTGTGTAGGTCTGGAGGAGGGCTGTTATCCATAGCCATCAATCAGAGGCTTTAGCACAACCTTTGTTTGTGTTTGTCTATGCATGTCCTGCTGGCTGAGACTGTTGTTGGGTATGTGAACCTCCCTGACTGGTGTGTGTGTGTCCTATGGACACTCATTTGGCCCACCACATTTCCTGCAGTGAGTTTTGTCATCTTGTCTAGTACTGGCTACTATGGTGATACCAGTATTTGTTACAGATTTCATGCTGCCACTATAGGTGTCTACTATCTGCTGGCATCCCATTCAGCCACCCGATTCCCTTGCATGCTCACATCCATACCATAAATACAAGTAACAAAACATACTACTCCATTCAGAAATTGATAGGGAGAGTTACTTACCTTGTGGCTGTGCCAGTATTGATGATGGTGCTGGAAGGCTGCCTATGTGGGATGCCCTATACATGGTTAAGCACAGGTAGTGTCATGTTTGGCATCCCTTTTACTGTATGTGCAAGTCAGAGAGAGGAGTGTCATTCCCTGGGTTCCTACCATGTCATTGTATGTACTATGCGTTGCCTCTTTGCCAAGGCCTGGGCATACTGGGCATGCCTCCTTCTGCCTACTGGGGCAAGCTCAGGTTGTTCCTTCTCAAAGTCTCTCTGTGCCTGTGCAGGCCTTGGCAATGGTGGAAGGGTGTGTGGCCCTGCCCCATGCTGTTCCTGCTGCAGCTGTTTCCGCAGGATCATATTATGTAGCATGGCACACACAATGACAATTTGGGTAGATGTAGCTGGTGAGTATTGCAAGGCTCCACTGGATATGTCCAGGAACTGGAACCATGACTTGAGCATACCAAACACACACTCTATTATGATTCTGGTCTGTGCATGTGCCTCATTATGTAGTTCTTGTTTGGGTGTGTATTCATTTCTGATGGGTGTCATCAGCCACTGCTCCAGTGCGTCACCAGCATCCCCCACTAGGTGACCGTAAGGGATATCCTGATTGGCAAATCTCTGGTACAGCTGTGTCATATGCCAGATGTGGGAGTTGTGATAGCTTCCAGGGCAGCCAGCACACACATTCATTATAATGCCCTGGGCATCACACATGACCTGGCAGTTGATGGAGGGGAAGCCCTTGAGGTTGATGTAGACCCTACCCCGCTCACTAGGTGGTGCTTTGATGTGTATGTGCATGCAGTCTATAGCACCCACTACCTCAGGGTATTCCGCTATTTGGTGGAAGAGATGCATATTTCAGGTCAATGCCTTACGGCTGTTGTGTAAATATACGTGCTCACTAATGCCTGTGAGATCCCCATGATATCCCCAGCTAGCCTTTGGAAGGTACCTGTGGCTAGTAATCTTAGGCCTACACATACCTTGGTATCCACTGGGATGAGTTCCCCTCTGTTGGTTCTGTGTGTGAGGCATGGCCGGCACAGCTCAACAATTTGCTGTAGGAGGTTCCTGTCCACCCTATAGCACTCAACTATCTCCAGCTCATGTAGCCCCTGGTAGGTTACCCTGGGTGTGTACACTCTTCAACTTCTCCTAACTGTGAGTTGGTTGTTAGCATTCTTATCCTCACCACCCTCAGCCTCTTCCACATGTTGATTTATGAGAGCTAAGGCAGCCCCAATCATTTTGTTGCTTTTGTTTGGTAAAATTCCCCCGCTTGTGTACACTGGTGGTATAGAGGTTGTGGGAAAAAACAGAGGGAAAGGTGTTTGCATAGGTTATAGTAGTGTGCTGGGTTGGGCTGGGCTGCTGCCTGTGTAAGTGGCTGATTCTGATACATTTCACCTGCCAGCTATGCTTGTTCTCCTTGATGACCTTCTTACTCCTGTTTTCCCTTCCCCATTGCCTTCCTGTTTAAGCCCAGGGGCGCGCTGCACAAACACAGTGCTCAGATGTGCATGGAGCTGCTATTTCCTAGTTTACTTTTTTTTCCCTTTAAGACATTGTGTGCGGCATGCACACCTTTTGAGGCAATGTAAAGAGTGCTTGGCAGCTTCAGACACATCCCCTCATTTAGCTCTGCTAAGCTAAGGGCAAACCCGAGCCACAGGGCTCCAATAATCTTACAGTATGCTGGAAACACCCCTCTATGATGTCACCTAGCTCTTAGGCTTGCACCATGGTCTTCCTGCATCTACACGGTTGGGTGCAGGCTAGTCATGATGGGGAATCTGGGATTCAGTATCATTCCCTTAATTTGCATAGGATTGCCTGCTAATGCCTAGTTACAAGTCTGACACTGAGCCTTCCCCCTTAGCAACCACTGTTCACTGGCCATGTTGTCTTCTGCCTACCATTGAGTATAATGGCAAAATTGTGATTTTGAATAGAATGCTTTTTTCTAGTTTTTTTTTTTTTTTTTTTTTTTTTTTCTGGGCTGATCCTATTTGCGCGCCACTGCCCTATGCTTAAACAGCCAAATTGGCCAAAAAAAAATTTTTTTTTTTATTTGTGCAACTGTTTTCCATGCCAGTGGCCATATATTTGACCATTGGCATGCTTTATACATTATATGCACTCTTTATTTGGAGCTGTCATGGCCCCATTTTGTAGTTTGCAGAAATTTACTCGGTTACTAACCGAGTGCATTTCTGCAGATTACACTAGTCCTGTACGACTGGCTGCCAGCTTCCTGGATTGCAAATTCACCTCATTTGCATGTTTTTCACCTGCAAATGGGTAATTTGCATACAGGATCTGTGTCCATGCAGGAATATTGCAGGAGCGCTCGTGCACGTCCTGGGAGCTTGTTCCTGGATCTCACAGCGGCCATATTGCCTCGAGCAGCTCCTGCACTATTCCTGCACACCGTGCAGAGCTTGCTGAATCCCTGGGGATATTGTTGAAAAATGTGTAGTTCTATTAAATTTTTAAGTGAATTAGAGTAATATTTAATGAATCCCATAATTGCTATCCTTTGTATCTATTTGACAGTACTTGCCAACTGCTTTGATGTCTTTGAAAGAAGGTAAAACACGTACTTTTTTTTGTACTTGGTAGTACATGGAGCAGATAAAACTCCATGCAATACAAAAATATCATGAATGGATCTTGGGAATTTACAATATGTAATTTACCTCCTACAAGCATTAAGCCTAACAATATTAGTTTTCTTATATTTATTTTCATAATATTAAAACTTTATATTACCAAAATTGGTTAACTCCAAACTCTTTATACTTGAAATCATTTGATGAACTGTTATTTCAATACTATAGATGGCCTTAGATGTTTACAGAATTCTCCTCAAAGCAATGCATCAGGAGAAATTGGCAACACAACAACTTTTAAATACTCCTAACAGATATCTTGCTATCAATTATCAAATGACTGGAAGATACCTGTTTGGCAACATATACACTACAATGGGAAAGTCACTCAATACTTATTCATAGGTTCATAGGTGTTTACTAGGCTAATGACCACAATGACCTTTTTAAGCCTAGCCATTCATCCCAAATCTCTGATGAGTTCTGATACCCTTGATAAGTGTAAACTTGGACCTGGGAGATGAACCATTTACAGGTTACCTGTTTGCGTCAGAGAATTAGGTGACAAACCAAAGATGAATTTCCAGTTTCTTATCCAATTGTCCAAGTTTCACTTGAATCGGGTTAGGGAGGAACCCTGATTTACATGGATGGGGAGCCTGTTCCATGGACAGAGCAGTCTCTGGAATACATACCTATCTTTCCAGCAGGTCTTATTTATATCACAGGCGAGGTTTAAGTTTTTAGAATAGGTAATTCTAGTACTGTTTGTTTTTTGTATATGCAGGAGGTCCATCAGAGTAGGGTCTGAAAATGACCTGTATGCCAGGCATAGATCTCTCCTCAAAAGCCTGTAGGAGACAGAATACAGGGATAGGGGCTTGAGGCAGTCTGCATAGGACATATTACTTATGCCCTATATTCTTTTAGTGAGGAACCTCTGTGAATGTTCCAGTTGTTGGATATGAAGCCTGGTTAGGTACATGCCAAAGAGGGCATTGTACTCAGTGATAGGTCTGATGAAGGGCCAAATACAGTGGAACACTGACTTTCTTGGACTTAGATGCCATACCTTTGTTTATAAGTTGCGCAGCATTGAATGATTTCCTCACCACTGTAGACACATGATAATCAAAAGCTGGATTACTATCTATGTGTGTCCCTAAGTCCCTGAGAGAACATTTGTGTCAGTGTGAGATTCAATGACAGCACCTAATTTGCAATCATATGCAAATTTAGTCAGCCAGAGACCACTGACATTGACCTTGACTTCTGAGAAGTAAATGCCAAAAAGGAGCAGTTCAAGGACTGGTCCCTGAGGGACACCACTTGTGACTGGCCTCTTTGTAGAGGTGGACTCCCCAATTCTAACTTCCTGGGTTATGTCTTTGAGCCAGGTGTCTATCCACTGGGTGACATTCGGGTTTGTACCTAACCTCTTGAGTTTGTCAAAAATGCCTGAGTGGGGAATGGTGTCAAATGCCTTGGCTAGGTCAAGGTAGGCAGTGTAAATGATTTTTCCCTCATCCATTGCTTTGGTGACCTTCTTAAAGAAGTCCACCAGGTTGAGTAGGCATGATCTGCCCTTTACGAAACCAAACTGGATTGGGTCCAGTGACTGGAGGTTTACAATATCTCTACTGATCATCTCCATGATAATTTTTTCCATGGCTTTACATATAAGGCTAGTAAGACTTATGGGTCTGTAGATAGCCCACCTTTGTGCAGAGGGATGACTGTTGCCTTTCTCCATTCATGGGGCATGAAGCCTCTTTGGTTGCTACAGTTAAATAGTAATTCCAGAGGCCCTGATAGGTCATGCTTCATGCTATTTAGAAGACATGCTTGGATATTGTCTGGGCCCATTAATGCAGTGTTCTTGGTCTTAGAGAGAGCATTAAGGACCTGTTCCCTAAAGATAGTAGGGGGAGTTATATTTGATGATATTTCCTGAGGGAAGGTTGAGGGGAGAGAGAGAAGTAAAGTTACAGCTGAATTTATCAGCCAGGACGTTTGCTATATCTTCTGTCTCCAGTATAGGTGGCTCCATTTACAATGAGCTCTGGACCACTTTTGTATTGCCTTTGAGGTTGTGGTCATAGCTAAAGAAAGGGTGGTCTAATGGTTGAGGTGTTTGCCTTACAATCACAAGGTGCAGGGTTTGAGTCTCACAAGAGATAATTGTCTAGGCTTAAAATGGCTCACAAGGTCACTTAGCCTAGTATGAATCTATGAATGCTTTGTGGTTGTCCTTGGCCTAGGAGGCCAAACATACCTCAAATTTGCCTTGCTTAGATTTTATTTGTCCTCTGAGCTGTTTGTTTAGTTTGATGAGAGTGTGTTTATCCTGCTGCATGCTTCATCTCCTAATTTTTGCCGAGCTTTTCTTCCTTCTGTTACTCATCCAACTGATTTTGTGATTCCACCAGGGTGGCTTGTTTTTTGAGTTAGTTCTGTAATTCTTTCTGGTGGGTACAACTGCCTCTGTACAGCTATTAACATACTTGTACTGGGTTTCTGTGAATAGTTCTGCATAGGCAGAAGTGTTCTCAGGTTTATAGGGGCTTGAAATTTTGCCAGATTCTCACTTAATAGCTGGAGGTTAACCTTAGTATAGTTCTTGAATAATCCAATTTTCGCTGGGGTC
Source organism: Protopterus annectens (assembly GCF_019279795.1). Taxonomy (NCBI): domain Eukaryota; kingdom Metazoa; phylum Chordata; order Ceratodontiformes; family Protopteridae; genus Protopterus; species Protopterus annectens. The sequence goes on along the minus strand of NC_056727.1, from coordinate 19,797,741 downwards.
CAGGTTTTATTTTTACTTCAAAGTAGACCATTTTATGGTCTGACCTTACTAGGGAAGGCATTACAGCAGGGGGTGTGCAGCACTCTCCCATATTAGTGAGGAACAAATCCAGTATGGTTGTACCCAAAGTTGGAGTATTGACTGTCTGGTCCAGGGAGTTTGTGTTTACAAAATCTAGGAGTCTCTGTGCATGTACGTTTGATGTCATACAAAATTCCCAGTTAATAGTGGGGTAATTAAAGTCACCCATGAATATAGTATTGGATTGGATGGTTAGTGTTTCTAATATGGTTAAATACATGGTATGGGTTTCCTGGGTCACAGAGGGGGACCTATAGCTTTCAAGGATGTGGTATTGGATTTTACCTATGGTGATTTGAACATGGAGCAGTTCAAGTGCATTTTCCTGTTCTTCCCAGCACCTAATAATTTTTGTTTTAAAACAGCATGTCTAAGAATTATTTTTTGAAGACTGTAGCTAGTGTACATAGTTATGTGAATTTGTTGTATTTGTGCTATTTTGAAGAATTTTTGTTTATCATTGTGTACATTTTACAGAAACCTAATAAAATAATTGGATCTCTAATCATACCCTTGTATTATGTGCACTTGACAAGGAGATCAAGATTCATATCTCAAAGTGAATTTCTTGGCATCCATGTCTTACACACATAATAACACGCTTATGATAGGAGATCTGATCATAAACCCCTGTGTTATAACAAAGTTTTTAAGTTGGAACATTGCTATTATAATGACACTTGTCTGATGCTCAAAGTTTAATCAGATAACTCCATTTATTCCAAAAATATAATTTATTAGATTTCTGACTGTGATACCGATGACTAGTGCAATTACTGAAAGAACTAGTGATTGATAGTAATCAGATACATTAAACAACACTTTTCAGGATCATGGAATAAGTTTATCTTTGCAATCTGATGGTATCAGACATTAACTTCCTTCACTTACATCTGCATTTTACATTTATTGGTGCTGTTGCTTTCTTATGTGATTATTTTGTATACGTAGATGCACAGACACACACACACACACACACACACACACACACACACACACACACACGCACACACACAAATATATATATATATATATATATGGGTCTACTACCGGATATCGAAATTACACTATTTCAAAATCCAGTAATAGATGCCTACTAACGCGAAAGTCCACTTCACCAAAAGTGCACTTTTGCGAACACCACTAGAACAAACGAGCAATGTTCTCCACTGTGGTGTGGTAGTCACGGACATTAGGGTTAGGGCTTGGGTTAAGGATAGTGGATAGCCCTACTAGCTATCCACTATCCTTAACCCAAGCCCTAACCTGAAGGTCCGTGACTACCACACCAGAGTGGAGGACATAGGTCCGTGACTACTGTACCGTGGAGGACATACAATTTCCTCCACTGTGGTGCGGTAGTCAAGGACCTTAGGGTTAGGGTTTGGGTTAAGGATAGTGGCTAGCCCTACTAGCTATCTACTATACTTAATCCAAGCCCTAACCCTAAGGTCCATAACCATTCGCTCAAGTGGTGTTCACGAAAGTGCACTTTCGGTGAAGTGCACTTTCGGGTTAGTAGGCATCTACTACTGGATTTCAAAATAGTGTAATTTCGATCTCCGGTAGTAGTCATATGGCCAAAACCATATCATCGACATTCGGAATTTCGAACATTCAAAAAAAATAAATAGACACATTACAAAATAAAAACACATTGCTAGCAGGGGGGCATGCCCCATGCACACCTCGTGGGGGGCTCTGCCCCCCACACCCCCGTAACTTAAATATACCAACTCCGAGTTCGCACTACAGTGCAGGAATGGAAATCTTTCTATTCTGCACTATAGTGAGATGCTGGTTCCACATTGTCGACATTGCAAATGTCGATCATATGGTCTTGGCCATATGAATGTAAACATTTTGCAATTTCGACAATGTGAAGGGGACCCATATATATATATATATATATATATATATATATATATATATATATATATATATATATATATATATATATATATATATATATATATATATATATATATATATATATATATATATATATATATATATATATATATATATATATATATATATATATATATATATATATATATATATATATATATATATATATATATATATATATATATATATATATATATATATATATATATATATATATATATATATAGATAATATCTACAGAGAGAGAGAGAAAAAGAGAGGGACAGATGTATGGGTGCTAGTATCCTGGTCAAATAGGTATTAGGTGTACAGCTACCTAATCAACTGCATTTGGTCAGCTGGGCAACTGATTGACGTGTGTGAGGATGTACAAATCCAGGGGTTGTAAAGTTGTCCTTAACCTGCATTTGTATGATCTTGGAGTTAGTATATATAATTACCAGTGTGTGTGTGTGTGTGTGTGTGTGTGTGTGTGTGTGTGTGTGTGTGTGTGTGTGTGTGTGTGTGTGTGTGTGTGTTTGGGGAGGGGGGCCTGTCGGAATTTTTCACTCCTGCAAAAATCATTGTTTTATTTCATTCTTTTACAGATAAAGATTGCGTGTGCTGAGGCTGTACCTTGATATATGCATACTGGTGTGTTGATGCTGGCATTTTTAGCCATTTTGACATCAACATTCTGCTAGTCAACAATGAGTGTTCACTCTTAAATGGTATGCCCACATACACATATATATATCTTCTTCTTCTTCTTCTTTCGGCTTTATCCCGGTTAGGGGTCGCCACAGCGGATCACCTGTCCGCACATTGAATGGCAGTGGAGTTTTACGGTGTCGAGTTGCCAGCCCGGCGCCCAACCTTCCACAGAAGGCACACTCACATGCACACCTAGGGCCAATTTAGAGTGTCCAATCCACCTACAGCATGTCTTTGGGATGTGGGAGGAAACCGGAGCACCCGGAGAAAACCCACGCGACCACAGGGAGGACATGCAGACTCCGCACAGAAGGCACCCCAGCCGAGGATCGAACCAGAGAACCTCTTGCTGTGAGGTATATATATATATATATATATATATATATATATATATATATATATATATATGTATATATATGTGTCTTTCAGCTTTTTCCCAGTTAGGGGTTGCCACAGCGGAACTCCAGTCTGCTAATGATTGGCAGAAGATTTTTATGTACCATGTTGCCATCTCTGACACACAACCTTCAATGAAGGAATGCCCATTCACGCATGTCTCCACACAGAAGACGCTTTCGTTGAGAATCGAACCGAACAGCGTCTTACTGTGAGGCGACAATGCTACCACAGCACCAATGCTGGCTATATATATATATATTTAAATATATAATGTGTATATACAAATGAGCGTGTGGGGCGAAAAAGAAAATTCTAGCATCGCTTAGAACAATAAAAGTTTTAAGAGGCAAATTAAGCTTGACAGTAGAATCTGTGAACATATGACACACTGTCAAATCTCTTTCTCTTCATTTTATTAAAGTGCTGGAAACTGTTGTGTCTGTTTACAAGCATTAAACTAATAAATACCAATTTACCACATGCTAATAAGGTTATGCATATGGAATAAAATGCGTTGTCTATCTGCAACCATTAAAGTAATACATAGCAATTTAACACGTTAATGAGTTTATGCATATGGAACAATAGAAGCCTGCTTTCTCAGTACATCTCAGGTTGTGTAATTTCATACTGCTATGTCCAGGCTTTCTGTATGCTTTACTTTCTGTTGCATTAAAAGTCTCCTCCCCAACATAATGCTTTGTGCTCTGTATGTGATTTTATGCACTGTGCCTACAACACTTCTCTGTGTGTGTAAGTTAAATGCATTGTGTTGTTGTGCACTGTTCATTTGACTTTGTTACTGATGCTTCCTTATGATAGCCTTTGCACTTTTCATAGTAATCCAATTATTGTTTCTTCCTAAATCTCACCATGGCTCCCAAGATGCAAGCCATGCCCAAAAATCTGAATTGGCAATAGCTCAAAAATGTTAGCACTTAAAGGTCTTCTGACCTTTGCAAAAGTAGAGTTGTTTACAGAGTGCAGTAAGCATCACTGCTATGATCAGTTTACTGCAAGGTCAATAAAAGTGACACCCAAATGACAATGGAGGAAGAAATGTATCTCTTTGCAAGTACACTCTGAAACAGCAATCTGGTTTTGGAACACAGGAAACAATATAAGTCATGTGGAGTAAGTTTACCTTTTTGCAGAACCATTAAAATGTATTAGAAATAATTACAAATTTTCAGATACAGGAAACAAACACAAAGGAAATGACTTCATAGGAATAAAATGGACAAGATTGTATGTATTGCAGTGCCTGCAATTTAAAGTGAGTAATCAGTGTGAGAATCTAAAACTTAACGATGTGTTGATGCATTTAGTTGGCTCATTTCTGTTTTAAGAGTGGAGCTAAACATTCCCATTGTAGCGGAGAGCCCTTTATCCCGTTGTTTCTGCACAAGAAGCTCATTCAATCCATACATTCTCCAGAGTCTTGTGTTGGGTAGAACAAAGTTGCCCAGCTTACTGCTCCTATGAGGCAGCCTACCTTTTTTCTAGTGAAGCTCCCCCTCTCCCTTGGCAGATCCCAAGCTCTGCTGCATGTTGCTAACATGAGAAGCATGTGTCCATGCACTCAGTCCTTTAGTATAGGTCTTCTGCACAATGGCAGTGTGTGCTCAGTAGGCCCCTGCTCAATAAGTTTAACACACATCACTACCACTAGGTGTCACCCAAGTGGTGGGCAACAGCTGCCTCTCACCTGCAGGATGGGTGAGCCAGCAGCAGCCGCTAACTTTCCCCCTTTCTTGGATAGCTAAAACAAACACCCAAGCAGCAATATAAACCTGGGTCACATGTGCTGTAGCTATGGCTTTATAACTTTATGCTATGGAGCTGCTTGGCGATCCCAACATTGAAGAGTAGAAGCTATTTAAAGGAGAGTAATAAATATGGGGCAAGGATTGAACTAGGAGGCTTAACTCCTAGAGATGCTTAATAGGGGAGATCTCAAAGGATCAAGAACTTCATGGATAAAAGACATGTTGCTCCTTAAAGAACATTATTCATTGGAATAAGTCAGAGGTTACATAAGGAAATATAAATTTGACCCAGACACTACTGTTCATATGTGGTTTATCCTTTCAAATGTCAACAAGAGTAAACTGATGCAAGAAATCAAGAATAGATTGAGACATATGGCTAAGGAAGCTGGTAGGAGGCACTGGATAATTTGTATTCGTTGCACATAGTGGATAATTAGTATACTAGAGGTATATGACCATTAACTCATATAGAATCCTATATTTCTTTTAAATGTATCTTTGCCAACTGATAATATTTTAAAACTGGCACTATGTAAAAGTGAAACATTGTAATTACAAATGAACAGTTGACCAACTTTGTATTTTGACTGAGGAAAATTGATATGGATGATGTGTAAAACTGTCAATATGTATACAATGTAACTGATGAAAAATGTGATTAATTAGTTGTCTTATGAGACTGCATTGGCTATGAGCTGTGATGATTTTGAACTAACTGATATATCACAGGCAAGTGAACTAAAATAATTTTCAAGGCTTTTTATGAGAAAATTTTCAGTATGTAATGCGCTGTGAAATTGCACCTTATTTTATTGTTTAACTTCACTGAACCAAATGGATAAAGACTGCCAGTTACGCTGATGTTAAAACGCATAGATAAAAACTGTGCAATAGCAAAAACATCTGTATCTCTATCCAGAATTTATTCTGTGAATAAAAATATATATATAAAATATATATTGTTATCAAAACACCAGTTTTCTTGTTAAATTTTTAAAACATGCAATATGTACTTTAACAATTTATTTTTTAATATGACAGGCATAATGTACCAATATCATAAGTTACTATGTGATTTATGACTTTTGCTGAGTAATATTGCTACAAATTCATTGTTATTTTGCTTCAGAAGTACTGGTGTCTTAGCTAGCCATTGTTGAAACCATGACAATAAATCTGTGTTAAGCTTTTCAAGTTTTCTCTTGGGTAATAGATCTGATGCACTGTAAAACATATAGTGAAATAATCTGAAGGATCGAGCTGTGAGATTTACTGCAGACTTCTGTGAAAGCTGTGCTTGCAGTGAAATCGTCTTTATGTTGAGCATGTGCAGTATATCAAATGTAAACCAATAAGCATCCAGAATGATACATTTGTTTGTGCTTATGTTAAGATAAGAGATATATGTGACATCTACTGAGGGAGTCCCATAAGTGAAAGCAAGTGGTGTATAATGCTAAATACTACCTTTAATAAAACTCATAGAGCTGAATCAGTAGTCATACTTTTGCAAATTACAGCTAGGCTGGCAACTAAAAGAAACAATCAACTATCAGTGTGTCATCATGGATCTTACTTATGTTGATACAATTATTCTTTTAAGCATGAAGCATGTTACACGGAAGAGCCTAAAAATGGTCAGAATCTCCAAAATAATTATTTTCCAGAATGGAAAGAAAGAAATGTTATATATCAGTGCCATGTCATGCAGGGAGTTAATATGGTAAAGAAGAAATGCAGGGAGTTAAGTTTTAACTGTGTAACATTTCTGATCACCGGCCTAATGTGCTATACATTTTGTTTTCATTTCCAGATCGAGGCTGCAGTATATTGAGAATTCACTTTTCTCAATATTTTAGAAAATGCATAGAGCAGAGGTGTGGGTGGTACATCTCGATTGCTGAGTCCTGCAACAACATTTTAATAGTAAAAGTGCATGTCTTGATAGTTATTTTACTGTCAATATTATACTTTATGGTTGCATTTCTGAGCCTGTTATGAATTGTTACATGCAACATGCAGCCTTTGCAGCTGTCATCTTATCCCCTAGTTAATACTCATGTATACTTATTTCTCCAAATAACCATTTGAAGCATAACTTACCTTCCTTTCAGTCTATAGTTACAGCACTAAAATTATTTAGCTTCATATCTATGTATGAGCACTTCCTTAGCAGTTTTGAAGGCATTATACATCAGGCGTGAAACAAAATGACAGTAAACCATTGGCTCATATGTCTGTAACACCCTTGGTTATCTTCTTTGCAACTTTGCATGAGGTCAGTTTTCAACTTCTGTGGCTCTTTAAGTTCTGTAGGACTGGGAAGTTAATTGGAGTATACATTGCTGTGTCACCCAAGGGCTTGAAGAAGCTAGAAATGCACAAATTATTTGTGGTCTTTCTTGAGGTTGTTATGCTGTCAGCATCAGATTGACCAAAACTCACAAATGCATTTAAATTCATTGCACATAACCATCTTCCCTGAGCATGTGGATTAACATCCATTCCCACATTTTTCCATATTATGAATTATCACAATGATTATTTTTACCTACTTCTCACAGGAAATACAACTATTGTTGTGCATTTTTTCATTGCAGATGTAGTGTCTGCCTTTCCTTTTTCCATTTGTTTAATGTAGAACTTCAAAAGAACATGAACACTGTAACAGTATTACTGCAAAACAAAATCCAGTGAGGGTTTCATTTACCTTCTTTGCTTTTCAGCATAGCTGGCTTTAAGGTGGTTGTTAAAAAATGATAAATGTGCTTTAACCAAGGCTTTAGATATTATCGCAATGTGTTATTGTTCAGTAGTTTAACCTTAAATGATTGCATTTGATGCAGACATGAACATACCCTTGAAAAAGACCCTGCCTAATGGTAAACAGAGCACCTCAGTGCACCTCAGCACATGGTATCTGTTTGATTGCCTGGATGGCTGTCATCTCAACATACATCATCTGCCTGAGCCCTTCTTAGACTGGGCAATATGTGCTGATCCTGTATGGAGGGGTATACAGATGTCTCTGATTGTGAGGGCTGTATGACTCTTACGCTAGTTAAGTTCACATGTGCTATGGCCCCATAATATGATGCATACTGCTGTAACAGCCTCACTCACAAACATGGCCACATTCAGGCTAGCACCACTTCCACTCACTGCATACAGTACATGCCAAGACACACACACACTGCAAGTTAGCTCTATGTAGATTAGAACACTTAGCCATGTACTTGTACACACTACAGATCACAGTACTCGATGCATGCAGCACAACCCATGTCTGCTAGTACTATCAGTTTAGAACATATAATGCTTGTTGATATAAGCAAGCCTTGTAGCCAGTCATTTGGGGGGCCACATCACCTGCTACAAATAAAATGATGCAAAACCCTACCCATATCTACTTTACATAGATTATCATACTTATATCATATGGCTATACACACACACCATGTTTGGCAGAGTGATATTAGAGCTTCTACCTATACAGGTGTTACACACTATAGATCTTAGTATTTATCACACACACCATGGCTTAAGTCTTGCTACTACATTAGCTGTTAATCTTAAGGTGGCCAACATCAGCAGGCCTTGTAGAATAGGGCAGTATGGAATCCAGCAGCAAGTTATGGGCCCAAAATGTGCATAACCATTGCAGGCACACAGCTCATGAGGGCATGTTCATTGTTTTGCAGGGGTATACATAGACACACAAAGTGGGCTGCAGTGAGATTAGAACCCCTACCAGTCTAGGCTTATACACTATAGATCACAGAACTTAGCACAAGCTACACAGGTTAAGTTGGTTATATATGTGATTGCAGGCACATTACTTGTGCATTACACAAACTAAGCTTGTGTTGAACAGCATCTTTGGCCTGCATAGTGATATTAGTTCATACTGTTATCTGCATCTGGTATCCAAGCAGTGAGATAACTGATGTTATCCTAGCTATGTGTGTAAAGTTACCAGTATGGCTATATGTGGCTGCTTGCAGTTAGATAGGTGACACTGTGTTCATGGACAATGTGCCCTGTCCATATGTGTATTGATACCATTATATATTACACCATCTGCTCACCTGTGTCTGTCTATGTGATGACATCCAGCAGGCGTAGGGGTCTGTAGGAAAGTAGATTATGTACTGCCGTGCCCTTAATTTGGATCCTTTGAGCAACATTATGCCTGTGTGACAGAGCAGTTTACTCATCATTATTAGGGTATGTTGGACAATGGAGACGTCCACACGCATATTTCTGTATATATCAAGGATGTATATATGGATGTATATATAAATCTAGAAATCTAGCTGTGTGTGTGTGTGTGTGTGTGTGTGTGTGTGTGTGTGTGTGTGTATGTGTGTGTGTGTGTGTGTGTGTGTGTGTGTGTGTGTGTGTGTGTGTGTGTGTGTGTGTGTGTGTGTGTGTGTGTGTGTGTGTGTGTGTGTGTGTGTGTATGTGTGTGTACGGTATGTATTTGTGCTCTGTACATGTATGGGGGTTGTCTATGTATCATTTTAATATACATATATATATATATATATATATATATATATATATATATATATATATATATATATCTTTCTGTGTATCTCCCTCTGTTTTTACATCCCCTTTTGTCTGTCTACAGTCCTGTACATGGAACTTTTCCATGTACACTATGCACACTGACATGGGGTCTGCAGAGCTGCCTATCTGCTTGATGGATCACTCTACCTGCCTCATTTGTATGAGGTTCACCTGCTTATGAGGTGATTTGCATACCACGGACATTTCCGTGTTGGCGCACTTGTGTGTGCCACTCAGCAGCACTTAGTAAATCTAAAATAGTTTGCACTCGTGTTGGTAGTACAGTGCAATGCCTAGATGGTAAAAAAAAATGTGTAGGCTTTATTAAATTCTCCCATATTGTTTGGCAGGGGGCAAGCCCCACTACATCTCCATGAGGGAGGTGTTCTCCCATATCCTCTGCTAATTCTATATACTAATACTGAGATCACGCAACATCAAGTAAACAGCATATTCTCCCAACTATGAGAATTTTGCAATCTCGCACACCTGTTGACCAATATTTTAGTCAGTCAAAGGCAGTCAATTAAACAAATGTTGACCACGGAGGATTTATACCAACCAAATGCAGTCCACCCATATATAGATAGAAACATAGATAGCTAAGTATAGAATTGCATTATCACTGACCAAATGATCAAATGAGAGAAAGAACAAAAAATTATCATTTTAGTCAAATCTAACCAGAAGGAAAAACTGGGTGGAATTCAGAAATACAATAAAAATAATGTTAGACAAATGGACTGACAAGGTGAGTACAATGAGTTGGAGGATAGAAGTGGTGAGCGCAATTGTGCTAACTCTGGTATTTAAAATATTGCGGCATGTACATATTATTCCATCAGCAGTGTGACTATGGGTTTTACAGCTGCACCACCAATTCTAAGTATTTATACCATTTAGCCTTCCAGAAGGGAAATCAGAGTTTGCTTCCAACCTCAGCATAAAACGTTTAAACTCCAAAAAACACATTTAAATTAGAATAGCTCTACAAACAAGAGTAAAAGAGGAAATTAATGAATGCATGCAAAATACAAACCAAAAGAAAATGCCAAAAATGCTCATGTCCGTCCTTTCTGAAAAAGTTTTGATGTAAATCTTCATCTGTTTTTATTAACTGAATAATTATTCTTCCTCAGAGTTAAGATCCAAGACTGGACTAGACAGTCAAGAGGAGAAGGTAAACACTTGCACCACACCACACTCATCACATAGTCCCTCAAAACCTACACCACCAAAACACACACATAGAAACACAAAACACACACCTACATTCATGGAGGCTCTCAGTAAAAACCTGCCCAAGCAACAGGGACCTCCAAAGCAGAAACACAAGCAAACTCCACCCCCCCAACACAACCCAAATGACACATAGCCCACAAACTCAGTGTGCCACTCAACCACAGCCCATAAGGCATAACAACGTACCCAACACTTTAGTCATAGGTGACTCTATAACCAGGCACACTGATGTTCCACTCACCAGGCTAAACAAGGAGAAAATTACTGTCAGCTGCCTGTAGGGTGCTAGGATCCGCGACATAACGGATGCACTCAGGTCACTCTACAAGCATATGCAATGACTCTGTCATTGTCCATGTTGGTGTGAATGACCTGAGATGTACCTGCCTGGATTACATGAAAAGAGACATGGAGGAGCTGTCCAATCTTGTAGTCCAGGCAAGTATGTCCTTAGCCCTGAGTAGAATCTTGCCATCACCCAGAATGATACCACAGTACAAGGACAAAATTATTGACTTCAGCAATTGACTAAGCTTCTGGTGTCATTCCAAGGGGATCCAGTATCTGTCTGCCTGGGATGACATGATTGACAAACCATGATGCTTTGCCAGAGATAGCCTGCACCTGTCACCTCTAGGATTCTGGATACTGGCTAAGGCTCTAGCCACCCCTATAGTACCTTTTTTAGGAAAGGTTCAAATGACAAATTCACCACCATAACAGGTACAAGCAAGCAGAATCTGAGGGTATTGCTACTCAATGCTAGAAGTCTAAACCTCAAAATGCACTCACTCGAACCACTCCTTAAAATGGAGAACATCGACATCTGTGCAATGACAGAGACCTGGCTCAAGGCTCCAGAAAGTACCCCTGCATTACCAGGCTATAATTCATACCACACCTTTCGGCCACCTAACCTGGACTGAAATACTAAAGGTGGAGGCATGTCCATATTCATTAAGGATATCCACACCTCCAGGCTAGTTGCTCAGCATAATGCATCTGAGATTATCCAAGTGCAACTAACTCTGGGCAAGACCACATTCCAAATTGTATCTTGCTACAGATCCCTCACCATGCCCCAGGATTCCCACTCCTCATTTCTTGATACACTGGAAAATATTAGGGTACAACCTAACACCCTAATAATGAGCGATTTCAACTACCCCACCATAAACTGGGAAAACTACTCATGTACCAACCCTTGTGCTCAACGTTTTCTGGAATTCATAAACTCCAATGCCTTGAATCAACTTATCCACACCACCACCAGGGGCAGCAATATCCTAGACCTGGTTATTGCCAACATGGACAACCGGTGCTCCACACCAGAGGTCAATTCTTCGTTGGTCAGATCCGACCACAAGCTAATCACCCTAGACATCCACATCCCTCCCCCATCCCCATTAGGGAAACCACTGTAAAAAATTTCTCCAAAGCCAACTTCACACTTCTTAAGACAGAAGTGGCAAACTTAACGACACCCATGCTGACGGATAATAGAGGTATGACTGCTGAATCCTACACAGATGCACTTTATAAGCACTTACACGTGTTCATAGATCGTGCAATCCCTAACAGAACAAAGATGCTATCCTCCAAAAAAAGGAAGCCAATCTCGTTGTCCCCTGCCATAAACAAACTCTAAAACAGAAGAAAGAAACTGTTGCAAAAATAAGTAAAATCCCATGATTGGAGGAACTCCCTGGTCAGCCTCCATAAGAAGCTGAAATCCCTCATAAAATCCTCCAAAGCTAGTTATGAAAACAAAATTGCCACTTACTCTAAAGACAACCACAACGCATTCTATAGCTATGTCAAGAATCTCAATGGCAACACTCAGGTCTGCTCTGAGTTGCAGCACAATGGCACTAAATATACAGAACCAACTAATATTGCCAACATCCTGGCAGATAGGTTCAGTGCTAACTTTACCCCCTCTCATACCCTAAAGGGCCCATCTCTATATCGGAAGAATGCAAAGTTCCTGTAATCACAGCTGCACAGGTAAAAAACACACTCTCCAAAGCCAAGAACACAGCATCCATGGGACCTGACAACATCCCAGGCTGCGTTCTACATGAGCTACAGAATGAACTGGCACCCCACCTAAGAACCATGTTTAATCATAGCCTCACCTCAGGCTATGTGCTCACTGAATGGCGCACAGCGATGGTTATCCCACTCCACAAAGGGGGAACCACCACAGACCCCGGAAACTACAGCCCCATTAGCCTGAAGAGCCTGGTCTGCAAGGCTATGGAACGTATGTATCATCATGGAACTTATAAACAATGACATTGGTAATCTCCAAACTCAGGACCACACCCAGTTCAGGTTTGAAAAAGGCAGATCATGTCGCCCAAACCTGATAGACTTCTTTGAAGCAGGCACCAAAGCCGCAGATGAGGGTAAGGTGGTTCACACAGCCTATCTAGATCTCGCCAAGGTTTTTGACACCATCCCCCATTCTGGAATTATAGATAAACTCACTAAACTAGGTATAAATCCCTATATCACAAGATGGGTTGCCAACTGGCTCACTGACAGAACCCACACTGTGAAAGAAGCACACTCCAAATCCAACTTCAGACCAGTGACAAGTGTAGTACCACAGGGTTCAGTTCTAGGTCCTCTCCTGTCTGGTATCTACTTCTCTGAAGTACAGGCTAACACAGAAGGTCTTTGGCTAATGAAGTTTGCAGATGCCTGCAAACTAGGAGCCATAATCAAAACTCCACAAGATGTGGACATCCTACAAAACGGCCTCGCTGAGACAGATGCCTGGTGTCAAAGCCATGGCCTCAAGCTCAATGTTAAAAAGTGCATTGTCATCCCTTTTGGTAAAATCTCTGTACCCATGAACTACCACCTTGGTACACAGGTGGACAGTAGTCTCTCCTTTGATAATCACATTGCCACAATAGTCAGGAAATCCTTCTACATGGCACACCTCATCACAAAAGGTTTCTCATCCAGTTAAAAAGAGATCATTGTTCCCCTCTACTCATCACTCATTAGACCCATTATAGAGTACAAGGCCCCTTTTGGTATATACCTCACAAGACATCTACAGCAACTGGAAAGGCTGCAGAAATACCTCACAAAGAGGATTACCTGCCTCAAACATATGCCCTATGCAGACTATCTCAAAAAACTCCAGCTTTACTCCATCGCATATCGCCTACTCAGAGGCGATCTCTGCCTAACATACAAAGCTATGTCAAACCCAGAGCTGTTGGACATGCTCCACTTAAAGAAATCCCAATCCCTCCAAGCTACACACTCTAGGGACCTAAACCTTGTCACCACAATAAACAGAACATGCTGGAGGGATAGATTCCTGTCCCAGAGACTTCCCATACTCTGGAACAAACTACCCATCTATATCAAACAAAGCTCTTCATTAGCACTCTTCAAGAAAAATCTTGTTGATTGGATGGGAGATAGGAAATTCATCCCAGGGATCACTTCAGTGGCTCTGCTTGACAGTGGCACAGGAAAATAATTTTATTGGGTGGTGAAAGCCAGGGTACCTTTTGGCTAGGCTTTATATAGGCTCTAGGGCCAATAGCCTAGTACCTACCTATGAACCTATGAATCTATGTATTTAAACTATTTGGTCTCTCAAGTACTGAAGGTTTGCTTTACTCCATAACTTTTTTAAAAGTCCAAGAAAAAATATTAAAATTAAAATAGGACTGCAATGAAACTAGAAATAATATAGATATGCAAACAATAAATCCCAAATTATACATTTTCAAAACACTTCTTCTGGTGCCTTTGTCAAGAAATAAATGACCCGATCCCCTTGCCAAAATATGTTTTTATTAATTTAGTGTATTTTAAGTGGAATAGCTTAACAGAGCCCAAAGCTCTGTAATATAACTGAAAAAATGTATTACATTAAATTTCCAAAATATTATTCAAGGCTCAATCACGCTTGAAATAAAATCTATTTATGTCAAATTACAATGTACAATTAAAATTGCATCACAAACAACTCAGCATATTAATTATACAAAAGGAAGATGAATCTTATTAATGCAAAAGTTATATTGTTACATTTTTTGAAAATAATGAAATAGATAATGACATAATTACTAATAATTGCTAGTAAATTGACAGTGTAAAGGGCATATAATAGTGTGACAATGTAGAATGTAAAGTATGCATAGTGCACAAGAAAATGAAACTAAGTGATATTGTGGAGACACAAATAAGAGGTATTTTAAAATATGGCATGCAGGTGAAGTGATCATGTGTAGGAGGTGATGTGCAAACAAAGCAAAACATGAGAAATCATTAAATACCAGAAAAATAGGAAGAAATAGGAAGGTAAATTAAGACCTATCAGAGAGTTATGATGCATTTGGTGTCAACTTATACTAGTAATAATACAGACCCTTTACTTATCTTGAAAGACATCACTGCATGTTTTCTAAAATGCATTCAGCACCACTGGTCAAAAAATCTATGAGATTTGTGATGTTTTGCTTAAGAGTAACGTTTATGGTTCCTTTTATTTAACCATCAAAGGGAAGTTACATTATATATGATCCTTACGTTATGTAGTATCTATCTATCTAGCTTCATTGAAGTGTACTGCAATTGCAAGGTTCAAGGATACATGTCTATTTTAATAGCAAAACAGCAAAAGTAATTGCTTGGATAAGAAAATGTGCACTATGGTTGCAAATAAATGGTTATTAATGCAAACAAGTAAGGAAAGAAATGGACTAATGTGAGAAAAAAGTTGTAGTTGTAATTGAAAATAGTATAAAATCATCATAATAATCATTACCACCAAACCTCTTTTGGCATTTTTTGCATGGGGTCAGGGTGTCCCCTCAACTATTGCCACCTCTCTCAGATCAAAGCCACTCTCCTATCTTCTTCAGCAGTCATGTCCAGTTTTCTTAGGTATTCTTTTACACAATAAATCCAACTATTGTCAATGTCATTGTCTCTTCTTACCTTCTTTCTGTATGTCCAATCTGCTTTACCAAATTATTTTCTTTTTTCTTACATATGTGACCAAACCACAGCAATTTGTTCTCCTTGAGCACCTCTGTAATTGCTGATACTTAGACTTCATTTTTGATGTTGTCATTTCTTCATATATGACACATGTTTCCAACCGCCCAAATCAAACACTTCATCTCCATTACTTCAATCTTCCTCAGTTGCCCTGACTTCACTGCCTATAAACATTTGCCATACAGAAGCACTGGCTTTTTTTCTTGCCTTACTTTGTTTTTAGCAATATTTAGCGTCTTTAGCATTCTTCTATTGCATACTACCCTTAGCATACATTTCCAAAGTATTATTCAAGGCACAATCATGTTAGATTTCTCTGAACAGAATCCTGTATTTTCTCTTTTCCACAGCTAAAGCAGAATGTCAATCAGAAACAGAGGCTGAACTCAAAGCATAAGGCAGAATTACAATTGAATAAGTTTGATGTTATCACATGGAAATAGCAGTACTTTATCAAACTCTTATGTGTGCTCATTGCAAAGGGTTATACGAATGGCATTTTTGAAAAGCTGCTTAACACAGCTGCACACAATGCTGTGGTGAAACAGTGAAAGAAATATGCTGGGAACATTTATTGGAGTTCAAAATTTGGGCTCAGCATCAGTGGTGACAAGAATGTTCATAGAAATTATTTTGCAACACAAATATTATGAACTGTGTTTGTGAGAAAATGAGCCAGACAGTTTTAATATGTACACATGAAAAAAAATTGTGTGACTTTGCAATGTTGTTTGAATTGAATTTTAAAAAGTGCTGTGTTGAACTTAAGAAAGTCCATTAAGTGCTTGTGGGGTTTGATGATTTGAAACTGCTGAACATGTTTCACAAATGCAAGCCCAGTAAGATTTCTGCATTATTGAATATGGTGTGCCTATAAAAGAAAAGAGAATTATGAGATAAGAACAAGGTAATAGTCCAAGAAGAAAAGTTCACCTGAAAAGCTTTTATTTCTTTGAATAACTTGTTTGGATAAGTATACATATTTTGACAAATGAAAGTAAGAGACACTGGAAGGGCTTTACTTTAGAAAGTGGAATAGCTGACACTACAAAAAGATGGTTAAGAGTAAAACTGAAACAAATTGTTTTTGAAATGAAAATAAAATGTTGATTATTCTGGAACAACAAAAAAGATGTCAAAATAAAATGGATAAAGCGATATTAATTTTTCCAAAAGACTCTTCAGTTTTCTACATAAGTTGCAATAGTGAAACAGAATGGTAAACATGAACTGTCTAATCAAAATATATGACATGCATAAATAAACAAGTGGCTGTGTTTACATAGAGTTGGCAATTTTGTAAAAAAAGAACTAATATGGGAGACTGCTGCACACCCCCTACTGTAATGCCTTCCCTGGTAAGGTCAGACCACAAAATGGTCTCCTTTGAAGTAAAAATAAAACCTGGATCCCCAGGTAAACCTGGAGTATTCAGGAACTATTCTAAGGCTAACTTCCTGCTATTAAGTGAGATCCTGGCAACATTTCAAGCCCCTGTAAACCCAGAAGACACGTCTGCCTATGCAGAACTGTTCACAGAAACCCTGTACAAGCATATTAATAGCATCATAGAGGTAGCTGTTCCCACCAGGAGGAAGTACAGAACTAATTCAAAAAGCAAGCCACTCTGGTGGTATCACAAAATCAATAGGCTGAAATAACGGAAGGAAGAAAATCATGGTGAAAATTAGGAGGTGCAGCACTCAGCAGGAGAAAAGCACTCTCATCAAACTAAACAAACAACTCAGAGGACAAATAAAGCTTGCCAAAGCCAAATTTGAGGTAAGTTTGGCCTCCCAGGCCAAGGACAGCCACAAAGCATTCTTTAATTATGTCCAAAACCTTAAAGGCAATACACAATTGTGTGCAGAGCTCATTGTAAATGAAGTCACCTATACTGAGCCAGAAGATCTAGTAAACTTCCTGGCTGATAAATTCACCTCCAGCTTTACCCCTCTCTCCTCCTCAACATTCCCTCAGAAAATATCATCAAATATAACTCCCCCTACTATAGCTAGGAAACAGGTCCTTAATGCTCTCTCTAAGACCAAGAATATTGCATCAATGGGCCCAGACAATATCCCAGGATGTCTTCTAAATAGCATGAAACATGACCTATCAGGGCCTCAGGAAATTATTATTTAACTGTAGCTTCCAAACCGGCTTCGTGCCTCATGAATGGAAAAAGGCAGCAATCATCCATTTGCACAAAAGTGGGCCATCAACAGACCATGGAAACTACAGACCCATAAGTCTCACTAGTCTTATATGTCAAGCCATGGAAAGAATTATCATGGAGATGATCAATAGAGATATAGTAAACCTCCAGATATGGGACCCAATGCAGTTTGATTTTGTCAAGGGCAGATCATGCCTAGTCACCCTGGTGAACTTCTTCAAGAAGGTCAACAAAGCAATGAAAGATGGCAAAGTCATTTGCACTGCCTACCTTGACCTGGCCAAGGCATTTAACAAAATACCTCACTCGGGTATTGTTGACAAACTTGAGGTTAGGTGCAAACCCGTATGTCACCCGATGGATAGCCAACTGGCTCGCAGACAGGACCCAGGAAGTTAGAATTAGGGAGTCCATCTCTACAAAGAGGCCAGTCATAAGTGGAGCCACTCAGGGATCAGTCCTTGGACTGCTCCTTTTTGGCATTTACTTCTCGGAAGTCAAGGCCAATGTCAGTGGTCTCTGGCTGACTAAATTTGCAGATGACTGCAAATTAGGAGCTATTATTGAATCTCACATTGACATAAATGTTCTCCAGGAGGAGCTGACACAGTCAAATAACTGGTGCCAGAGCCATAGACTAAAACTAAATGCCAAGAAGTGCAAATAATAGTATCCTTTGGGAAATCATCCACCCCTGGTAACTATCATATTGACAACACACCCCTTAGAGTTGACCCAGTAGTCAGGGACTTAGGGACACAGATAGATAGTAATCTAGCCTTTGATCATCACGTGTCTGCAATGGTGAAGAAACCATTCTGTGTTGTGCATCTTATAAAAAGGGTATGGCTACTAAGTCCTAGGAAGTCATTGTTCCACTGTATTCGGCATTCATCAAACCTATCATTGAGTACAATCCCCCCTTTGGTATGTTCCTAACCAGGCATATCCAACAACTGGAATGCACACTGAGGTTCCTCACCAAAAGAATACAGGGAGTTAGTAATATGTCCTTTGCAGACTGCCTCAAGGCTCAGTCCCTGTATTCTGTCTCATACAGGCTTTTGAACGTTGATCTATGCCTGGCATAGAGGGCATTGTCAGACCCCACTCTGGTGGACCTTCTGCATATCCACAAAACAAACAGCACCAGACTTACCCATTCTAAAGACATAATCCTTGCCTGCGATATAAATAGGACCTGCTGGAGAGATAGGTATGTATCAAAGAGACTACCTGTCTATGGAGCAGGCTCCCCATCGATGTGAAGTAGAGTTCCTCCTTTAACACAATTCAAGTGCAACTTGGACAATTGGATGGGAAACCAGAAATTCATCCCTGGTTTGGCACCTATGTTTCTAATGGAGAGAGGTAACCTGTAAATGGTTAATCTCCCAGGCCCATGCTTACACTTATCTAGGGTATCAGAACTTGTCAGAGATTTGGGATGCATGGCTAGGCTTAAAAAGGCCTTTGTGGTCATTAGCCTAGTGAACACCTATGAATCTATGAACCTATGAACGCTTAAAAAAAAGATATGGAATTATTAAACGTTCACAACAGTACAAACACTTCATTAAGCATAGACTAAAGGATGCCAGTAGTAAAGTGAATCTATTTTAGTAGATTTCAAAAAGACAAGTTATAGATAAACTTAGCAAACTGAATGTAAACTCCTTTGTTGTAAGATGGGTTGCCAACTGGTGCACAAACCAGGCACACACTATCATAATGGATGACTCCACATCAACCAGCAGACCTGTCACCAACAGGTTGCCACAAGGGTTAGCACTGGGCCCCCTACTGTTTGGTATATACTTCTCAGAAGTTCAGGCCAAAACTAAGAGGTTGTAGTCGACCAAGTTTGTGGATGACTGCAAACTAGATGCAGTTATTGAATCCCTAAATTATGCCAGTACACTCCAGGTGGGTCGTATGCAGACCAAAAAATGGTGTCTTAGTCAGGGTCTCAAAATGAATGCAAAGAAATTGATCATCATCATTCCCTTCAGCAAAAACAATGTCCCTTCACAGTATCAAATCAAAAACAATAGCCAAAGTACCTATGAATTGGTAAGGGATCTGGGATCATAAGTTGACTGCGACCTTAACTTTGACTACCATGTGTCTACTGTAGTAAGGAAGGTTTTCTGCATAGCACTTGATTATTAAAGGCATCGCCTCAAGAGCAAAGGAGGTTATAATCCTCTATACTCAGCACTAATTAAGCCCATAATTGTGTATAATGCCCCTTTCAGCATGTACTGTACAAAGCACCTGCAGCAATTGGAGAGAACTTAAATGTTTCTAACAAAGAGGATCAAGGAACTCCAGCATGTGACTTACACAGACCAGTTAAAGTCCCTGACTTATGTCTGGCTTACAGAGCAATCTCAGACCCAAACCTAATGAAACTGCTGCGCATCTATAAACCAAACAAGACTAGAGCAACCCATTTCTGGGACCTAAATATGGCCTGTGACTTAAATAGGACATGCTGGAGGGACAGATTTGTCTCCCAGCAAATGATGCATCTTTGGAATAGGCTACCAATTCATGTGAAACAGAGCACCTTTATGACACTGTTCAAAAGGAACCTGGATGAGTGGATGGGGCACCATAAATTCTTACCAGGGATAGCACTCACAATGCGCCTGGACATGGGCAGTCATTACTAAATGCAATCCTGGATAAAGACTAGAGTATCTGTTGTATTACATTGGATGAAATGGCTAGGCTTGAAATGACCTCTTGGTCGATAGCCTAGTACACTCCTATGAGCCTATGATCCTAATTATTATTCCTAATCATACATTATGAATAATTTCCTAACTAACATTGTTGAATCAGTATTATTCGATAGTGAGACGATGCAGACTCCAGACAGGTAGATTTCAGTACAGTAAAAATTAAGTTGTAACAGTAGATTAAGTAATATTGTTTTGAAAAATTAAACTGCTACTTTAACAAAAATTTAATTTGGTCAGGATGGACACACACACACACACACACACACACACACACACACACACACACACACACACACACACACACACACACACACACACAAAGCAGACCAATATATCTCTCTATATATATATATATATATCTATATATCTATATATATATATATATATATATATATATATATATATATATATATATATATATATATATATATATATATATATATATATATATATATATATATTTATTTATTTATTTATTTAGAGAGAGAGAGATATGGGAACTCTTCAGAAGGTCGACTTTTAAAAGATTGACTTTCATATGGCCGAGACCATATGATCAAACTTTTAAAAGTTTGAAGCGTCTGAATGGGGATCTCCATAGAGCATGGAATGGGAAGATTTCTCTCTACTGCAATGTAGTACGATCTCGAAGTTGGTATATTTGAATAGTTGGGGGGGGGGTGAAAGGTGCACTGTTTAGGTTTTTTTTTTTTCACATTTTCGAACAATCAAATGTTTGATCATATGGTCTCAGCCATATGAAAGTCGAACATTTGGATGTTCGATTATGTGACGTAGACATATATATATATATATATATATATATATATATAGAGAGAGAGAGAGAGAGAGAGATAGATGTGTGTGTATGTATATAAATATATATATAGATAGAGAGAGAGAGATAGCTGCATATCTGTGCACCTATTAGACATCAAGCATGGTAGGATGACAAATACACTTGCTAGGCATTTGAATGAATGTAGGGACCATATTTTAAATTTTTTGGTGATTCAACATTTACAAAAAGATCCACAGGGTAAATGCCTGGATGTACATTCAGATATTAGTGAATTAAGATGGCAGTTGAGACTCAATGCCACTGTACACCCAGGGATTAATGAAGCCATTAGTATCATCAGTATTTTAAAGTAAAAAAAAATATTTTAGGTTAAATTTGAATATGTATTTTATTTATTTCGTATGATGTAATGTACTCATTGGTTATGAATTGTTATGTTCAATTTATTTGACGTTTGCATCTTTTAACAAACTAATTTTTAAAGGCAATCTGGTTTTATGATGAATTTTAAGTATTAATTCATTAATTATTCAATTTTACAATTAGTGATTAGGGTTGATTGTTATTATATAAGGCTGGGTTGGAGTGTTTGATTTTTGTTCTGATTTTGTTCTGAAGACGTCCCTTGTAATTTAGGGGAAGAAAGCGCTTAATGTGGTTGTTTGTCAGTAAAGCTGATTGTTTCCTGAACTGTGGTTGCTTTGGTTATCTGTGCGTGTATTGTTGTTCTGAAAAATATATAGTATCTGTGACAATATAGATAGTTTGGGGAAGTACAGACATTTCAAATATGGGGAATGTCAGCTTCACATTATATCAAATGTGATACGGTAATCTTGTATGTTTAGTGCTTTGTTGTTTATTTTGTGTTTTTTTTTAGGTATATTTGTTTGTGAACATAGTAATTGTGGTGTCTCTTTTGTTGCATTTGTTTGGGGAATTCAGTGGTGCTGTGTTAGCATTGTCACCTCATAGTAAGACGCTGTCTGGTTCGATTCTCAGCCAGAGCGTCTTCTGCGTGGAGACATGCATGAATGGGCGTACCTTCGATGAAGGTTGTGCATCAGAGCTGGCAACTCAGTACGTAAAAATCAACTGCCAATCATTAGCAGACCGGAGTTCCGCTGTGGCGACCCCTAACCAGGAAAAGCCGAAAGACACAACAACTGTCATTGTGGTGTCTGACTGTGCAACAGCAGTACATTTCTCTTGTTACGAGTGTTTCTCCTTTCTACATGTTTGTACAACTATTGGAGTTGACATACACAAAGTCAGGGAGTGAGAGGACTTGCCTCCTAAATGCAAGTAAAATATATAAATTCAAGGAATGTGCCCCCCCCCCTTCCATAGAATGGGTACAGTTAGTTGCCATGCTGCAAAAATACTTGCTTTGGTTATGTTTCTATTTTTGATGTGTTTGGCTAGGTGATGTTTTCAGAGATGTTAAGTCCTGTGGTTGAGATCTATTTTATGAGGTTTGTTGTTTATGTAGTTCTCTTGGTATAATAACACACTCACACACAACTCATGTGTGTGAGGTTCTCTGATTCGATTTTCAGCTGGGGTGCCTTCTGTGTGGAGTTTGCATGTTCTTCCTGCGTTCCCATGGGTTTCCTCTGGGTACTCCGGTTTCCTCCCACATTCAAAAGACATGCGACTGGAGCATTTCTCCCAGGCCTCAGCTGAAAATAGGCTCTGTGGAGCCTAGTCGGCCTTTCCCAGTCAACAAATGTTAAATAAATAAAATGTTAAATAAATCAATAAAATATATATATATATATATATATATATATATATATATATATATATATATATATATATATATATATATATATATATATATATATATATATATATATATATATATATATATATATATTGATGCAGTGATGCAGTTAGGAAGATAGGTTTTACAAAATATCAATAGCTAATCAAAATCCAGAACACCGACCTGAAAAAAAAAAAAAAACTAAACAAAACAAATTTTTTTTTTTTGTGATGGGGTCAAAATTATATTACAGTGGAGAATGGGCCAGTTCTCTGCTAGCACAGTTTAGTTTTTTTTTTTTTGTTTTTTTTTTTTTTCACATTTTTGAATATTCAAATGTTCGATTGTGTGTGTGTGTGTGTGTGTGTGTGTGTGTGTGTGTGTGTATATATATATATATATATATATATATATATATATATATATATATATGTATATATATTTTTAGAGAGAGAGATTTATTTGCATATGGGCCTACTTCATATAAACGAAATTCCACTTACCTAACTTTCATAACATCAAGCTGGGAACAACAAAAGTCCAAAACAACAACCGCTCAGAACACTGACGTTTAACCAAAGGTAAGTAACCTGTTGGCCAAACTGACAAACAAACTGAAACGAAAGCAAAGAAAACTCACCAAAGTGGGGGCTTTGCCCCCACATGCCCCTATGTGGGGGGCTGTGCACTGCAACTAAATATACTAACTCAGTGATCACACTACTGTGGAGGTTAGGCGCAAAGGTCAACATGCTGGCCAAGCAGTTACTTACCTTTAGTTACACAATGCTGTTCCGAGCGGTCAGTGTTTTGCACATTCGGTGTTCACAGCCCGATATTATAAAAGTTGGGTAAGTGGGATTTTGTTTATATGAAGGGGACCCATATATATATATATATATATATATATATATATATATATATATATATATATATACATTATATATATATATATATATATATATATATATATATATATATATATATATATATATATATACACACATATATATACACACATTTATATATACACATATATATATATATATATATATATATATATATGTATATATATGTATATGTATATATATATATATATATATATATATATATATATATATATATATATATATATCTATATATCTATATATGGTTCCCCTTCACAATCCCGAATTACTGAATGCTTGAAATTCATTAACTCGAGACTGTAAAGTCAAAAATGCAGAAGCGCGAATCTGCATAAGCGCAAATTCAAATATCTCGAATTCGCACTTATGCATGTCAGCTATGGGATGGAAAGTGTGTGAGTTGGGATGTTTTATGGAAGTGAAGGTAAGTGAGTGTACGTGTGTGTTTTGTAAGTTGTGCATATGGGTTACGGTAGGGAGGTTGGAGTATGAGTGTTGGCTGTGTCTATGTATGTTTGATGTTTGTGTGTGTGCGAGGCAATTTATAATATCTGTGTGGTCCTCTTTTTTGTGTATTAGTGTGATCTCGGAGTTAGAATATAGAAGTAGGGGGGTGTGGGGGTGCAGGGTGGCTTGCCCCCCTGTGTACATGTAGTGTAGGGCTTGTAGTTTATGTTATGTCATTTGTATGGTGTGCATGTTGTGTTGTGTATGTGTTCTGTATGTTCGGGATTTTTTGTTTTCGTGCTTGTGGTTTTCGGGATTTTTGTTGGTTCTACTTTATAATTTCGAGTTACTGAATTTTGAGCATTCAGTAATTTGATATTATGAAGAGGAACCATATATATATATATATATATATATATATATATATATATATATATATATATATATATATATAAAAATATCTATATGCATTTAGGAAGATAGGTTTTACAAAATATCAACAACTAATCAAAATCCAGAACACCGACCTGAAAAAAAAACTAAACAAAACGTCATTTTTTTTCTTTTTTTTTGTGATGGGGGTCAAAATTATATTACACTGGGGAATGGGCCAATTCTCTAAACCCCACTGTTACACTATCACACGTAAGATTTCTTGTTCGCTTCCCTCTGGCTTTGATGTTCTGGCCACAGTGCAGTGGGTGCATCATAGATTTTAAATAATTGTTGTGAATTAAAATCTGTATTTGCAGGGAGTCCTCATTATAACTGGTGATGCTGTCCTGATCTGGGCTATGAATGGCATTAAATATCTACCCTTTTCTGATTGTTTTTTACATCAGTTTCAGAGAAACCCATTGCTATCTCCACAGCA
Organism: Protopterus annectens; assembly: GCF_019279795.1. Classification (NCBI taxonomy): domain Eukaryota; kingdom Metazoa; phylum Chordata; order Ceratodontiformes; family Protopteridae; genus Protopterus; species Protopterus annectens. Next base: position 19,772,300 of record NC_056727.1, on the reverse strand, counting down.
TGTTCAAGTTCAACTTAAGCATATATCCATCCATTTTCTGGTCTCTGCTGAAGAGGCCAAACTCCTCTAGTCTTTGGTCATACCATAGTTAATCTCAAAATGTCATCTGGATAGCTGTTCATCTCCCTATATGTCTCAAGAACCATATGGGTTATTCAAAGTCTGCTTTGACCAGGGCATGGTAGAGCAGGAATTTTACTTGTTCACTTTTGGAATCCCACCTTCTGAGAATGAGCCCCATCATTCTTTCCCCTGCTGCCATGATTCTTTCACTCAATTCCTGTTTGGCCATTCAGAAGTGATAAACCCACCCATTGCATTTTGTAATTCAATACCATCAGTTCTTTTCCAAAGAACAGATAGTTCATATCTGAATTGTTGTGAACCAGCTTTAGTGTTTTGCATATGTCTGCAGTGAACATCAGTTGACATCTTCTTGTTCACTACATCAGCATATACAAAAATCTCCATCATCAACATTACTGCTGTCACAAGTGCTTCACAGTAGGATTGCTACCTCCTAATAGCAATATTTTACCCATGTCTCGAGTGATCATCAACTGCTATTTTTCTTATCCATTTAGTCAATATTACCAGGTCCTTTCTTTGACTATTTCTTGTCTTGCATTGCTGCATCTGTTTCTGTGCTGTCTGCAAAGAATCTGGTTGTGTTCCAGACTACCTCAAATATCTTTAAAATAAATATTGTGTAAAAGTAATGGAAGCACAACTGACCAGTACAGTATAACCCACGAGTACTACACCCACAACAAACCATTACAATATATTCCAGTACTTCATTCCTTAATTGTTGACAAATTCCATTTCACAGCAGTCCTTTTTGTTGTACCTTTCATCCATGATGGAGTCTGGTTTCTAATTTCCCATCCTTCCATCCTCTACTGCATTTTTACTAACAGACTCTTGTGTAACACTGAATCCACTTAATCAAGGACAGTGAGAGACAAGCCAGTTAACTCTTCTGCTTTAGAATCCCTTAGTATAGTCAATTAATCCTCAATATGGTACATGTCTATCCTGATGTCTTCTGTATGCTCACTACCAGTATGGCAGACTACCCTTTTTGATTTCATGTAGACCAGAAAAATGCCTTCTTTTAATATATCTCATTACTTCCAACATTTAGTGATCAAAAGTCAATGTGTATATTCCTGATGCCTCCTGCCAGCTTCCTTTTGACATGCACCATTGCAGACAACTCCTTGTATTCTAACCACAGTGCTTCTGCTGTCTGTATTCATGTTATATGTCAAATCTGTTGCCATAACTACTAGTGCCATATTTCTACTGAGCTGCATTAAGGTTCTCAGCCTTTTCCCTTCTGTTGTGTTCCGCAGACCTTTATCTATAGCCCTGACTAGTGAATCCCTGGCCTGCTTATCTTGTTTGTATTCTGCTCACTTACTGCTGCTTCCTTAACCCATCCTTGACACTCTTGCCATGCATTAATTAATTTAGTAGATAAAATGTCATACCATTATCTTTACACTTCATTTCTTATCATTTAGTGCCATTTTAAACCAAACAATAATATGAGCACTGTTGTCTATATGCATCTTCACCTGGATATCTCTAACATCTCTAGCATTACTCAAGCCCATGCTAAGAATTCTATCCTTTTTTGGTATAGTCCCATGCCACCTGGCTGAAGCTGTTATGGGATAAGACCACAGTCAAGACCCTACTCTGTGTACTTGAGATTGGCATTTCTCAGTCTCCTCAAGGCAAATTTGGATGCTACTTGAGTACAACACTTATCAGTCATTATACATACACTTCTTCTGTCCCAGAAGTCTTTTGCTGATTGCATATACTCAACAGACAAAATTTCATAGAAGTAACCAGTCTTAATTCTGTTTCACTAATTAGTCATTTATGCCCTGTCTTGCAAACAGCATACACAGTGCAAAATTTTCCTTAACTAGTTCTTTGGAACAGACTTTCTCCTTGCTTGTACAGTGCCTACAGCTGTTTTCCTTTAACATTTTCCTTAACTAGTTCTTTGGAACAGACTTTCTCCTTGCTTGTACAGTGCCTACAGCTGATTTCCTTTAACATTCTCCTTAACTAGTTCTTTGGGACAGACTTCCTCCTTGCTTGTACAGTGCCTACAGCTGTTTTCCTTTAACATTCTCCATAACTAGTTCTTTGGAACAGACTTTCTCCTTGCTTGTACAGTGCCTACAGCTGTTTTGCTTTAACATTTTCCTTAACTAGTTCTTTGGAACAGACTTTCTCCTTGCTTGTACAGTGCCTACAGCTGTTTTCCTTTAACATTTTCCTTAACTTGTTCTTTGGAACAGACTTTCTCCTTGCTTGTACTGTGCCTACAGCTGTTTTCCTTTAACATTCTCCTTAACTAGTTCTTTAGAACAGACTTTCTCCTTGCTTGTACAGTGCCTACAGCTGTTTTCCTTTAACATTCTCCTTAACTAGTTCTTTGGAACATACTTTCTCCTTGCTTGTACAGTGCCTACAGCTGTTTTCCTTTAACATTCTCCTTAACTAGTTCTTTGGAACAGACTTCCTCCTTTCTTGTACAGTGCCTATAGCTGTTTTCCTTTAACATTTTCCTTAACTAGTTCTTTGGAACAGACTTCCTCCTTGCTTGTACAGTGCCTACAGCTGTTTTCCTTTAACATTCTCCTTAACTAGTTCTTTGGAACAGACTTTCTCCTTGCTTGTACAGTGCCTACAGCTGTTTTCCTTTAACATTCTCCTTAACTAGTTCTTTGGAACAGACTTCCTCCTTGCTTGTACAGTGCCTACAGCTGTTTTCCTTTAACATTCTCCTTAACTAGTTCTTTGGAACAGACTTCCTCCTTGCTTGTACAGTGCCTACAGCTGTTTTCCTTTTCTGCCTCACTGTTTGACAGCTTTGCCTTCTGTATTACACGTGCTGCTCTTTATTTGTATCCACCTTTGCCAATAGAATTAATGAATGTGTTATTTGCTTACATCATTTTTCCTTGCATTTAATCTGACATCTTTAGGCTTTTAGTCTCAAGAAGTGTATATGCATTTCTGATATAGCTAATGCATTTCTTTACAGGAGAACACTGATCTGAATACTTGACTCTGTTTTTATGTAGCCTAATGTAACTGCATTGATAATGTATTAGCATCAGTTTTAGCCTGTATTATGTGTCATTGTCATCTATGAATAGGATCAAAAGAATCACTCTACCTAACAATATACTGCTCACACATTGAAAACTATGTTTGATCATGTCTGAGTCTTTAATTTGTCAATTGTGCTATATAGTAATAAGTGAAAATGTGTTTGTTTGCTTTCTTTAGGTTTCATCGTATTAAATATGGTAGTAAAAGAGCATAGTTAGATAAAGGGAAATTAGTATCCCAGTTATACTCACAGTACATTTCCCTTTGGAACAATGTGCCCAGATACAAGCACAAAGGAAGATTAGATTCCACTTCATCTTATGATTAGCTCAACTCTGCTAAGCCTACCAAAGAGTTATCAAGTCCCCTGTGAAATAACATCTCTCAGCAAGTCAAGGATAACGTTGTTTAAGGAAAAAAAGAACGGCAATCTGACACTAAAAAGCTTCATAAATCTTGTATACTCTGCACAGACCTTTAGATAAAGTACAAGGACAGCAATACTGAGCCAAATAAAGTAACTGTCTGTCAGGCAACTTCAAACAAATGCAAACTCTTTTCATTTCCAGATTCCTTCATGAAAATTGATGGCAGCACTTTCCTTAACCTAAAATTTTTCAGAAAGGGAATGCACAGTATTGCATTTTCATGCATAATGTCGCAACATTATTTTAATTAACAAGCAAGGAATGTAAAAATTGCAGCCACTTCTGATATTCAGAAAGTGAGAACGAATTTCTGCAGGTCAACAGCAAAGTGGCCCATACTATAGGTGCATTAATTAGAACATTGAGTTACATTTGATGTTAAGTTTGAAAATCTTTTAAAATTTATATCTAAGTGAAAATAATAAATAGGAAGTCACATATTATTAACAGAAAAACAACAAAAATATTTTATCATCCAGATGCTTGTTTAGTACTCTATCCAATTATTACTTTGATTATATAATCTGGAGCATTTCTCCCCGGGCCTCCGCTGAAAACAGGCTCTGTGGAACCTAGTCGGACATTCCCGGTCAACAAATGTTAAATAAAAAAATAATCTGAAAATTAATAGTTGCCTCGATACAGTTCACAGAGCATTACTGATATACATGTTTGTGTGTGTGTGTATGTGTCTTTGTATGTATCTGTAAAATATAGTTATTTTAATATGCTATCTATTATGTATTTTAGAGAATAGCATATTACTGTGGTGCACAGTGTTGGAATTGTACTCATTAGCGTTGCAGATTCAGTTAGTGTGCCAGCTATGGTTCATTGTGTGTGATCTTTTAGCAGTGAAACTACTACACTGTATGTAGGCTTTTCACTTGTGTCTGTGAAGTTGTGGTGTTAGCATATACAAGTGGGTATATGAGAAAAGCCTCCATGGTGGACTGTGGGGAGTGTTGCCTTATTTCATTAAGTGGTTTAGGTTAACGGTTAAGTGCCTCTCCGCTGTATATTTTGTTGCCAGCTGGTTATAGTGGTGTGTGCCACTTATTGGAGAAAAACACATTTACGATCCAGTTAATACACAGACAGTAATTGTGTGTGCATTTTTATGCATTTCAGTTTCCCATTTGTATACTAAACTCAGGGTATGGAAGACAATATGTACAGGAGTGTGACAGGAGTAAGATGTGAAGGATGAGCATGTATGGGTGAATGAATGACAACTATGTGCATTATTATCGGTCTTAAATGAGAACAACAGTATTATGGTACAATGTGGGATTGACATATTTTTAGTTCATAGCCATTTCATTCAGTAAATACCCCCACACACACACACACACACACACACACACACACACACACACACACACACACACACACACACACACACACACACACACACACACACACACACACATAGGTTGCCAACTGGCTCACTGACAGAACCCACACTGTGAAAGTAGCCGACTCTAAATCAAACTTCAGACCAGTGACAAGTGGAGTACCACAGGGTTCAGTCCTAGGTCCTCTCCTGTTTGGTATCCACTTCTCTGAAGTACAGACGAACACAGAAGGTCTTTGGCTAACAAAGTTCGCAGATGACTGCAAACTAGGAGCCATAATCAAAACTCCTAATGATGTGGACATGCTACAAAAGGGCCTCACTGAGACAAATGCCTGCTGTCAAAGCCATGGCCTCAAGCTCAATGCCTAAAAGTGCATTGTCATCCCTTTTGGTAAAAACTCTGTTCCCATGAGCTACCACATAGGCGGTAGTCTACTTAACACCGAAAGTGTGATAAGAGACTTTGGGACACAGGTGGACAGTAGTCTCTCCTTTGATAATCACATTGCCACAGTAGTCAAGAAATCCTTCTACGTGGCACACCTCATCACAAAAGGTTTTTCATCCAGGAAAAAAGAGGTCAATGTTCCCCTCTACTTATCACTCATTAGACCCATTATAGAGTACAATGCCCTTTTGGTATGTACCTCACAAGACATCTACAACAAGTGGAAAGGCCACAGAAATAGCTCACAAAAAGGATTACTGGCCTCAAACAGATGTCCTACGCAGACCATCTCAAAAAACTCCAGCTTTATTCTGTCACATATTGCCTACTCTGAGGTGATCTCTGCCTAACATACAAAGCTATGTTAAACCCAGAGCTGTTGGACATGCTCCATGTAAAGAAATCCCAATCCCTCTGAGCTACACGCTATAGGGACCTAAACCTTGTCACCACAAATTGATGATTGGATGGGAGATAGGAAATTCACCCCGGGGATCACTTTTGTGGCTCTGCTTGACAGGGGCACAGGAAAATAATTTTCTTGGGTGGCAAAAGCCAGGGTACTGTTTGGCTAGGCTTATATAGGCCCTAGGGCCAATAGCCTAGTACTTACATATGAACCTATGAACCTATGTAGTGAGCAGAGCACAATGTGCAAATAAAATAGCAAGCATTCCCTGATCAAGAAAACGTAGAACATACTAAAATAAGAACAATATTATCCAGGTGGCTACAGGGACTATATGATACCAGATACATCTTTATGTAGACAGACTCAAAAGTTTTTCCCACTCTTTTCAAGCACTAAACATTACTTTCTTCTGAAACTGAGCAGGACCTTACTTGATAAGCCTGGTGTAAGTTTGTGTCTAGCCATCCAGTCATTAAGACTAACCTTAAATGTAGCCATGTAGTGCTTTGTTTGACCAGTAATGGTAACTTATTTCATAGGCTGGGAATACAGTGTATTAGAAACCTATGCCTCCAAATAGCATTCCTAAAGTTTTGGCCTCTAGTGCGCTTATTTGCAGATGCACTTGATTTGCAAAGAAATAGGATGTCAAATAGGAACTGGTCTTTCATGGACTGAAAAGCTCACCACAGGTTACCGTGGAAAAGCTGGTAGGCTACTTAGTATAAGGAGAGTCATGCCAATGTTTCAGGATAGTTGAAGGATTTAAGATGTTTAATTTTCTTGTTTAGAAATCTTTGAGGCCTTTGCGGATGAGTGATATGTTGGAATTTGTACATACCAAATGAGGCATTGTATTCAATGATTGATCATTTTCATAAGAGAGAAATACATGGTTAGGATCATTACTTTGGAAGTTTGCTCTTGAAGATATTTCTTTGGTTATTTTTGGGTCAAATAGAAGGAATTCCTGACTATGACGGAAATATGATGATTGAATGAGAGAAATGTGCACACATAAGTACACACGTCTCTTATGATTGTGTGTGCCTGAATAAAGAGTACAGTTAATTACATATGAGGTAGGAGCAACTTTTTTGCTGAACACTTCTATGCAGCAGTCTTTTTTTTTTGCATTTAACTTTAGACATTTTCAGTATACCAGGTATATGCATATTTCAACCCTTGCTGGAGCTGTTTGGTATCAGTGAATGAAAGGATAACAGTCCTCAGCTTGCAGTCATCAGCAAACTCGGTCAACCTTACTTCTGACATATTGGTTTGGATGTCTGCAAAATAAGTGCCCAACATGAGAGGGTGTAGCAGAGATCCCTACAGCACATCACTTGTTATTTTATATTCTGCTTATCATTTACGTACTTAAAGTTGTATTCTGTGTCTGCCCCATCCCCAAATAGCACATTAAGCTAAAGTTTCTTGAAGAGCACCAATATTGCCTTTAATTTCTGAAAGAGTTCCAGTATTGCCCTTATTTGATTTTTCCCAACCCTGCCACCCATTTGCTGTGGTGGATTTATAAGGCTGTGTCTCTGGCTTAGAACCCTTATAGTAATCTGACTTCCAAAGTCCCTTCCACCCCTCTTTCATTGCTATTAACTGTTTTATAAGCTATTTACTTACTCTTCCCACCCATTGTTTTCCCTAGATCCATGACACTGAGTGCCCACCCAGCACAGCAGTATTGATCTTGAGTAAACCTCCTTTACTGCATATTGTTTCCTGCTCAATTTCCTAGAGTTCATCAAAGCGTAAAGACCTAGTGTACATTCAAGAAGAGTTTTTTTCTTGTATCCAGTGCCATCCAGGAAAAAGGTAAGTACTGCTGATTGCTAAATCACACTTCTTTAAGTTATTTTGAATGACCACTACAGTTTCCTGCTTTTATGTGTGCATTTCACTGAAATATTTCAAAAAAATCGCTCTTCCTCTCACTGTTACTGTTGTAAGACTGTCTTCAGCAAGGGATTTTTAGCGAGCTGTTTAATTGGTTTAAGGTTGCATTGCATTTGTGGGTCTCTTCTACTGTTTTACTACATTTAGAGGACTGGACTTATTCTTCTTGTGGCAGCATGTGTTTGCCTGGCCTATATGAGTTGGGAAATACAGAAAAGAACTCATAGTGGAGTCACTTTATTGGCCAGAGGGCTCATTAGTCAGTTTTCTGTTTTTTTCTGTGTTTCTATAAATTGTGCATGTTTGCATTATCTAGCAGTGCTCTATACATTAGCAAGCACCTAGTAAGCAAATTTTTCACAGCTGAACATGCCATTAAACTGTACCCTGTAAAGCAAATACCTTGTGCGCTGACAAGGTTAGAGCAGCTAGTTGGGCATTGAGTAGCAATATCTACAGATTGAGTAGAATTCACTATTGTGAAGACATTAAAGTTTGGGGAATTGAGTAGAATTCAGTATTGTGTAAACATTAAAATTAGTGGAATTTAGTATTGTTTAAAAAAATCTGCTTCAAATAAATCACCTGTATTAGTCTCGGCAAATCACCCATAATAGCCTTCTAATACACCACCCCCTTTTAGCTCGCCAATCAAATGAGTGGACATTATGGCTATGCAATTTCCTAACTTTTCAGTAGCCAGCTTGGTGGATACAGGCATCTTACGACAATGTAGCAATTGTTTCTTGTTTACTGACTATATTTGTAGAAACAGACACAGTATGCAAGAGTTATACTTTCACCATAACACTGGAGGTGAAACTCACAAATAAGCTCACGTCAGGTTGTTGAAACCAAGCATGCAACACCCAACTCACTTAGCACACAACACACAAAGACTAATGTACATTGGGCACTTTAAAACAATCTTCCTAAACAACAAATCACCTATACCACCCATTGTCAAAGCTATGCCTCAACAAGCCCAAAGGCACTCACAAAAACAACACCTAACACCACACACACTGTCACTCTAAGTGCAGCCTCAAACATTAAGCCACCAAGGCAACAAACACACTTCCCAGGACTCTTGACATAGGGGACTCCATTGTAAGATATACCGATGCATCTCTAACCAAGCTGAACAAGAAGAGGCAAGAATCTGCCAAATCACCCAGCTACATATCTCTCAACTGTCCAGATTCTTTCAGAATTTCCAGATTTTCACCTCATATTTTTGGTTCATTCCTCAAAAAGTTTGTTTTTTTTTTTTTTTCTGGCAAATCCCCGAGAACAGAATTCAGTAAATAATGACAACTATTTGAGTCTCAGATTTCATAGCCTTCAGAAAATGCATGCTAACACAAAATAAGTTATTCTGTCAAATTTCTAAGTTTATAAAAGCAATATTTAAAAAACATCCCTATTTTTTGGTGTTTATTCACCCATTATTTTTGACTTTGTTCAGATTTCTTGCACTAAAATGTTGAGAGGTATGCTCAGTCACTGAAATAATTATACCACAGGTACCATTATAATTCCATCACAGTTGATGCAGGTGTAAATGACCAGAGATGTACCTCTCTGGACTATATGAAGAGAGGCATTATAGAGCTTTCAGATTATGTATCTCAGGCTATTATGATTATTAGCCTAGTACTGAGTATTACCATCACTAAAGATGATACCACAATATGAGTAAAATTATTAATTTCAAAAACTGTCTGTCTTTCTAGTGTCATTCTAAGGAGATTCAATATTTGCCAGCTTGGGAGGACATGGGTAAAAGAATAGGCTGCTTTGCAAGTGATGGTCTACATCTTTCTTCACTATGAATTTGAATACTGTCTAAAACTTTAACAACTCCCATAGTGCATCTCTTAGATAATGCCAAACTGACAAAAGCAATAACATAGCAAAATCAACTCAACTGAACCGCCAAGTGTTACTGCTAAATGCCAGGAGCCTAAATAAAAAATCTATATTCCCTCCAACCCTCCTCACACTCACTAATATAGACATCTGTGCAGTTACCAAGACATGGTTTAAAGTGGCAGAGAGTACCCCATCAGTGTAAAGTTTCAGTGCTTTCAACACTTTTAGACTAGTAACTACGCAGACAGGGAATAAAGGTGGTGGTGTCTCCATATACATCAATGACAAGCATACCTCTACGGTGGTCAAACAGGATGTTGTGCTAGAATTCCTCCACATGCAGATCATCATAGACAAAATCTGGTACCATTTCTTAGCCAGTTATAGGTCACCCTCTGTGCCCCGGCAAAATCTGGTACCATATCCTAGCCAGCTATAGGTCACCCTCTGTGTCCCAAGAAGCTCACAATGCATACTTGGACCTACTAGAGACATTTACCATCCAGCCTAATACCCTACTCATGAGAGATTTTAATTATCCCTCTATACACTGGGAATCCTACATGGCATCAAATCTATAGGCACAGAGATGTCTGGACTTTGTAAATACAAACACTCTTGACCAAATAGTGAATATGCCTGCTAGAGGTGCCAACACACTGGGCCTCATGCTCACAAATATAGGAGAATGCTGCACGCCTACCCACTCCAGTGTCTCATCCTCCCTGGTAAGGTCTGACAATAAAGATATCTCCTTCAAAATCAAAATCAACCCCCATAATCCCATTAAAACCAGTAACCAGAACTATTCCAAGGCAAATTACCTTGTATTAAGTGATAGTATGTCAAAAGTCAATGCCCCTCCAAATCCTGAGCACATAGCAGCCTATGCTGAATTGTTCTCAGAAATTCTGTGCAATGATGTCAATGGCTGCATAAAGGCTGCTGTACCTATCTGAAGTAACCCCAGGACTAGTCCAGAAACAAACCACCTGATGGCATTCCAAATTAAACAGTTTATACAACAAAAGCAAACAAACTATGGCAAAAATCAGAAAGAGTAATTGCCACAAAAATAAAAAACACTGTCATCAAACTAAATAGCCAACTAAGAGGGCTAATTAGGTTAAGCAAAGCCAACTCTGAGGTAAAGATATCCTCCCCATGTGAAAGATAACCATAAGGTCTTCTTACAGCTATGTCAAAAACCTCAAGGGCAGCACACTGCAATTATGAACTGATGATTAATGGTACCAGATTCACTGAGGCTGGTGATATTGCAAAACTGTTCGAGGACAAACTCAGTTCCAACTTCACCCCCTCTCACCTCCAACCATCCCCCCAGAAATACCCTCAAACATAACTCCTTCAATCATAACTCAGGAATATGCATTGGCTGCACTCACTAAAGTCAAGAACCTGGCCTCAGTGGGGCCACAATAACATCTCAGGATGCCTACTGAACAGTTGAAAAATGCAACTTATCAGGGAACCCTGGTGTCATGTTTTAACTGGCCTTAAAACACGCTTTGTGCCATGTGAATGCATGACTGCTATGCCCATCCCACCTTTATAAGGTAGGACCTTCAACAAATACTGGAAACTACAAACCCATTAGTCTGACTAGTCTTATTTGCAAAGCAATGGAAATAATGATCATGGGAATTGTCAACAAGGATATAGGAGATCTCCAGACACTGGATCATTCCAAGTTTGGCTTTGTCAAAGGAAGGTCATGCTTACTGAATCTGGTGGACTTCTTTGAAAATGTCAGTAAGGCAATGGATGAGGGGAGAATGATGTATACCACCTGCCTTGATCTGGCTAAAGCATTTGATACAATACTCTACTTAGCATTGTCAATAAACTTATGGAACTATCTGGCTAACTGATAGGACCCAGGAGGTTTGAATCATCGAGGCCAGCTACACAAAGAGGCCATTCACCAGTGGGGTCCCCCAGGCATCTTTGCTAGGCCCACTCTGCTTTGGCATCTACTACTTGGATGGCAATACCAATATCAAAAACCTCTGGCTAACCAAGTTTGCAGATGAATGCAAGCTGACAGCAGTCATTGAATCCCCACAAGATGAGAGCATCTTTCAGGAAGGTCTAACATAGACCACGGCTTGGTGCCAAAGTCATGGCTTAAACTCAATACCAAGAAATAAATTATAGTAACTTTTGGGAAGTCTGCTACCCTGGGTAACTATGTCATCAACAAAACACCCCTAAAAGTTGATTCACTAGTCAGGGGTCTGGGAACTCATGTAGATAGTAACCTAGCCTTTGACTAACATATGTCAAAGGTAGTAAGAAAATCCTTCTGTTTTGCTCAAATTATAAGGAAGGGCATGGTATCAAGTTCAGTGAAGTCATCATACCACTGACATTGGCCCTCATCTGGCCCATCACAGAGTACAATGATCCTTTCGGTATGTACTTGATCAGACACATGCAGCAACTGGAATGCCCACAATGTTCCTTACAAAATGAATACAGAGAGTAAACACAATGTCCTCCATTGAGTGCCTCAAAGCCAAATCTGTTTACTCAGTATCATACGGACTTCTAAGAGCTGATATTTGCCTGGCAAACAAGGCATCCCTGGACCCTGTTAATCTTGTGCACATCTGCAAAACAAACAACATCTGAATTATTAGATTAAAATACTTAAATTTTACTTGTGACATAAATAAGTTATTTTGGAAAGACAGATATGTTTTGTGGAACAGACTCCCCATCCATATGAAGCAGATTTCTTCTCTACCCTTATTTAAGTGCAACTTGGACCAATGGATGGGTAATTGGAAATAAATGTCTGGTCTGGTGCATATGCCTCTAATGGAAAGAGGCAGTCCATAAATCACCTTCTATATAAATCAAATTTTGGGGTCACATTTGAGTTGCATAGCTAGGCGTCTAAGGATCCTAGTGGTTGTTAGCCTATTATTCACCTATGAACCCATGAACATTCAGTGTACCTGCAATTTTCTTAACCTGGGAACTATAGTTTACATTAAATTTGTCTAATTTTTCAATAATTCCATTGTAGGAAATGGTATCAAAAGCCTTGCCCAAGTCAAAATAATCAATGTGCAGAGGGTGACCATGGATCCACTTCTTCTGTAACCTTTTCACAGAAGATTACTATGCTCAGGTGGTAGGACCTACCCTTCACAAAACCAAACAGAGTTGGAGTCTAGTTCAGGTAAGTTGTCTATGTCCACATAAATGAGTGCTGATAAGATATATTGCATAGTTTTCATATAAGGCTGGTGAGGCTGATGGGCATATAATTACCCAAGACTGGAGAGGGTCTACCCTTGTGAAGTGAAGTCAGAGTGACTATTTTCCAGACAACAGATACAAATCTTGTAGAGATGCTGAGGTTGAACAGTTTACGTAGATGCTCAGATAGGGCATACTGAGCAGTAATGAGAATGCAGCCTGGTATGTTGTCTGGTCCCAAGGAAGTATTATGTTTTGTATTTAACAGGGATTCCAAGTCTTGTTCCAAAGTGACATCAGGAGAAACTAACTTTTCACTGATAGTGAGGGCAACAATGTGAGTGAGTGGGCTAAAGTTAGCACTAGATTTATCTGAGAATACACTGACTATTTCCCTGGAATCAATGTGATAATATTACAGATAAGCTCAGTGCATTGTTGGATATTATTCCTTAATTTACTGACATAGGTGAAGAACGATGTTTGTTTCCTTTTGTATCTTTGGCAGCCTTTAATTTGTATTCTTCTTTACATTTTCTAATAGTACTCTTCAGTTTCCAAAGTTCCTTACTTGCATGTTTCATTGTGGTCTTCAGCTAGGGGATGCAAATATCTTGCAACCATTATTTTCCTTATTTTATGCTACTTATTTATACAGCAGTCCCACAGGACAGGCTTATTTCTATATTTACCATTATAATTTAGGGCAGTTAGGTATTGACTTGCCTGTGCAGCTGTTTAGGTGCTGGGAGAAGTCATAGGTGAATGTAGCAGCCTTCACAGTTGGGGACTACTTGCAAGGGATTGATGGCAGGTTTGCATATATCTTTTACAAGATGAAGTAGGTTTGTCCTAGAAGAGTCTCTAAAAATGGTCTCATTTGTCAGTGGTCTAGTACAACTAAGCCTGACAGAGAAGATGATCAATATGTGGTCAGATTTAACCAGGGATATAGAGATGTATGGTGAGGTACAGGCAGATGCTAGTTTGTTAAGGACCATGTCAAAGATGTTAGAATCTGTAATGGGTAGTTTTTGCTACATAACATTGGTATTAACAAAGTATAGGAAATGCTGAGTACTGACTTTTGGTAAGGACCATGTCAAAGATGTTAGAATCTGTAATGGGTAGTTTTTGCTACATAACATTGGTATTAACAAAGTATAGGAAATGCTGAGTACTGACGTTTGGTAAGGACCATGTCAAAGATGTTAGAATCTGTAATGGGTAATTTTTGCTACATAACACTGGTATTAACAAAGTATAGAAAATGCTGAGTACTGACTTTTTTTCTAATGTAACAACAATGCAATAAGGACATTTTATAGACATGAGTTGGATTCTGTCATATCCCAGGCAGAAGGCATATACTCACACTTTACAGCCCCTCTAAACTGAGTATACTGCAGCTTGGCAGTCTCATGTAGGTCTTTTATCAGAAACTATCAATACAGGGTTATAGCTCAGAAACAAGTTGACATTTTCTAGTAAACACTTTTGGAAAGCAAATCTTTAAAGTCAATTATAAACTGTAGTTGGTTTGTGCTTTTGGGTCCAGAGGCAATAAATAAATCAACTGTATATTGAATTTATGATTGTTAAGTTATAGTTCACTGCAATACTTTTATGCTTTTTCTCAATCACCATTTAAAATGCCACTTTAAGGGACAACTAAATGTTGTTTTTGTTCTTATGCTATTAAAGCAAAACATGTTTATAAATTTATGTAGTGTGCATTTACACTTTGTAAAGAAAAAAAATATGCACATTTGCTGTGCACAAAATTGAAAGACATTCCCCAGGATTCAATAAAATCCATGTAGGCTCTGTGTAGAGTCTACACAGACTGTATCCATATACATGGCCATGGTTCCTCCTCAGCAGTGCGCCTTACATATTAATTATGGCATGCTGCCAAGGGAGATCACAGCAACATGGATATTGAATCCGTGTAAGACTGACTTTACAGGCTGTCCCTTATCCCTTAATTCTGGACTGTCCAGAAAAATTCTGGACAATTGGTAAACACAGCACAATATCTTTTGGCCCTTTAACCTGGACCAAAAGGTGTAGCAGACATTTTGTTTCCTTAAATTGCAATTTTATTATTTATTTATTTTTTTTTAAGTTTATATGCTTGCTTGCGTGGTGCGGTGATTTGCTTAGCTTTACTTAGTTTTGTGCAAATATACATCAGACATCCACTAGACATCTAAAATAGAAACTGTATGCATTCAATGTTAATTTTTAATTTCTACCTTTTTCTTAATTTTTTTCTTTTATTTTTCATGTGCTTGTTTGCGCGATGTAGCATGTCACATAGCTAGGCATAGCACAGTGTAATTAAGCAGCAGACATCCGCTAGACATCTAAAAATAGAAACCGGATGCATTCAATATTAACATTTTTTTTACATGTGCTTGTTTGCGCGATGTGGCGCGTTGCTTAGCTAGGTGCAGTGAAGCATATTTAAACAGTACACATCTGCTAGACAGCTAAATTAGCAACCAGATGTTTCAGTTGTTGTAATTCTGCCATGCTTAGCAATGTACAAACCTGTGCTATGCTTGCAGGCACCTTCTCAGTATATCTGCAGATATTCCAGTTCCCTGCACTATCCCAGTGGCTAGATAGTTTGAGTCATGATCTACAGTATAGTAGGTCCTGAGTAGTAATGCTTTTTACATGTAGTGCTGTGAAACTGTATCAGGCACTATATTTATATACTGTATGTGTGTGAGAAAATATTAATCACATTCAAAAAGTACATCTGTGCCCTATTTTGAACCCAGGACCATCACACCTGCAGAACAGTGTATTAACCCACCAAGTCACACAGCTATTAATTAACACAGCTGTTTTAAACAAAACATAGTAATTGTCAAGTTCCTGTCATTAAGTGTGTTAAAGCGATGCCGCGCATCATGCAAATCTGCTATTAGATTAATAGAAAACAGTGTAACTGGGACTCTGGTAGAGAAATATATCACTATAAATACACATAAGAATAGATGTATGTGAGGTATCTAACAGCAGGTAACTGTGCAATTATATCTACAACATGTATAAATATGCCTGTTACAAGAGTAATGAAAAAATAATAGTGTAACTGTGCCTCTGGTAGAGAAATGCATTACTATAAAGTCATAGACATAATAATAGCTGCTTGTGAGGTATGTAACAGCAGGCAAGCGTGCAATTATATATAACATGTAAAAATACACCTACTATAACAGTGATTCAGTAGCTCAACCTGTTAAATGCTGTGAAAACATTAATTTTTGTTTCACATTTTTGTTTTGGCCCTGGATTCAAATATTGCTGTGTCTAGCATTTAAAATATATGTATGTGTACATCACCAGTATAAATTGTGATATTTATGACTTTCTCATCACCTATTTATCCACCCAAAGCAGTACAGTATGAATGCCTGCTTCTAAATAATGGCAGTCAAAGGCCTACAGATAGGACCACATTTAAACTATTCCTATTACATTAGAATGCGCATAGAATGTCAGGTCATGTATCAGGATGATTTCCAAGAGGATTTTGAAGTAGCAGACTGCAGCCCACAATGATTTGCTAGTGATATTACAGACAACCAAAGCAGCACAAGTTACATACATATATGGAACTTGTGCTAGAAGCAATGGTTGGCAGCACACATGTTCCAGATGACTACCATGACATTACACATGACTTGACAGTTATCCAACTGTTTCACATAATGGTTAATGTACCCCATGCTTTGTTCAAGGATACAACAAGTATGTTTCCCTTCACTCTCTTAATGATACTTTTGGCTAACATTCTTACCTTAAACACGTACCTTACTTTCTAGTAAGGATGGGTTCCCTCAATCAGGCTCTGGCTGTATACCAAGGCTGCGACAGGTCACACAGTTACTCTTAAGTGTTGCTGCCATGCACATTCTGCAGCATCTCTAACTATGCCTATTGCCTGCAGCAGCAGCAGGAGCTTCAGCCTGTAGCACACACATCTGTATGTAACAAGTAGCTGTTACAAACATTCTCTCTATGATGACACAATCCCTGCCTAGTAATTTCCAACACAAATATGAGAAAAGGGATGGAATCTACATTGAGCCCTTATATATTGTTGAATAGTTGCATGTGATTGGTTGATTATCCTGCCAATCAGCTGTGTATGCTGCATGTAGCATTCCTGAACCACAGATTACTTCAGAGGCAATCAATTGCTAATGAGACCCATCTTAAAAAGGCAAACACCTAGCTAGGAGAACCACTGTGTATGGCAGGTTGTATGCTTAACTCATTCACACAGTACTTATTTAGCTGTATCTTTTAACAGAGGAGTTTTGTACTCCATCAGATATGTAACCATTTTGTTTTCAACATTACACATATGTTTGAATATACTTAGTGGGAATGGGGATTACATCAGTAAGCCTTTCTTACAAATGTAATGATGACATCCCAATGATCTCCAGCTGTGTTATGCCTCCAGAGGATGTGGAGTACAGCAATGGTTTAATGCTCTGTATTTACTAGGTACACATGTCTGCTGGATACTTTGTTTGTTAGCAGTTGTAGTAGTACCCTGCTATTTCATTGGCACTGGTGTTTATACATATGTTATGGGTGGGAGCTTCCCTGCTATGGGGCACACTACAATGGACAAGTGTTTGCTGTGTGATCATACATGAGGATCTGTCATGTCACAAACAGCAGTGGGTCACTATTGCTACTATCCTACTTGCTTCCACAATCTTAGTACGTTTGGCACATTGTTGATTAACAGATGTGTAATCAAGTGGGGAATGCCAACAGGCTTCCTTTATTGCTGGATCTCTGCATACTGTACTCCCATGTATGTGATCCTGACATGTGTTTTCATTTATTTGTATTTCAGGAGATATCATGCATGCCAGATGACATCCACCTTTCACTGAGGTAGAAAATGACCTCATTATTGAGGCCTTGAGACAACACCACCAGGTCCTGCTGTCCACAGGGAGGGCAAATAGGCAAGACTGTGCAGCCTTGTGGGATGAACTGGTGTACAACATTAATGCTGTGGGTTACCAGAATCACATATATGAGCAGGTGTGACACTGTGCAACAGATATGATCAACATGGCACACAGACATGCAGCAGACATAGCTAGGGATCATGGTGTCACTAGTGGAGGGCCTGCAGCAGAACAACCTCTGTCAGCTACTGAGGAATTCCTGGTGAACCTTGCAACACAGGACAGCTCCCAGGCATCCATCACCCCATATGTCATGGGTGTAGGTGCAACTGCTTCCACTCAAGAGGGGAATCCAGGCATATTTAGTTGGATCATCATTGGAATACTGTAGCAATCAATGTGTCAAGGTGCACATAGTGTTATGTGGGTGTCAGACATTTTTTGGGGGGAGGTTAGCTGTAGCTTTAAGGTCATGCACAGTTTGTGACCCACATACCTGTGGCTAATGTAAATGTGATATATTTTGAAGTATTAGTCCTGTTATACTGTCACATGCACTGCTGTGTACATCATCTCTCCCTCACATTTTTCCAGGGCTGTCAGGAATAGGAAGAGGATGTGCTCCTGCTGCTGGTAAGCACATAACTGTTTTGTTAGACATGTAGGTTTAGTTCACTATATTTGCTGAAATGTCATCACAGGCCTGCTGTCTGGATTAATGTACTGCCTGCATGACTGCCAACTGTACACATATTTTCTGACTGTACATTGTTTACAGTAATACCTATGCCTTGTAGCTGTGACCACAGTGATTGATTTGACAGTATTATTTGCAAAAAAATGTCATCAGTGTACATCATTTATGTTTTCCTCATGAGATTCCTGTTTAAAGAACATTTATTTTCAAATGATTACAGATGTGGGTTAGAAAATAATGCCCTCATGTCCTATTGTATGAGGTTGTGGGTTATACAAGTGTGTAACAGTGACAGCAGTGTGTACAGCTTAAGATATATCGCAGCATAGTACTGCAGAGCATAGTAGTGCAGGTATTAATGCAATGCTTTTCCCTTTTTATCACAGGTGACCAGGGATGTTGGTCTTTGTCTCCTTCACAACCTGAAGTCAGTCCTCCTCAAACTCTGATGATGATGGTGGGCGAAGTGAGGCACAACTGGGGATTGCAGGGACTAGATTTGACACAGAGATGTACATCCATCATCCGCCCTCATTATCACCGTACACAGCCAGTATGCCTACACATACCCAATCCCCTGTGGCCACAGATATTGGACAGTCAGAGGGTGGGGACATTGAACAGGAAGATGTGTCTACTGTGGCTTCAGAGACTGTCAACACTGGCGATGGCCAAACAGTTGGTGAGGTTCCACACAGGCAGATAGATAGGGGTGCTCGTATGAGGCCTAATGTCCCTTTACCACCTGTTGCAGGTGTCTCATCTCGTGTAACTCTGTGTATGTTTAGGGCCATGATGGAGGCACAGGCATGTTCAGGAAGGAAGTCCAGATGAATAATCTGGGTTATGGATGCAATGTAGTCTGACACCCATGACTGTCTCCACTGGATTACTGATACTCTGGATCTGTTTACTGATGCAGTGGAAAGATGTTGGTCTGAGTGAGATTACACACTATCTGCCTTGGAATGTACATTGTCTGTGATAGAACATCTTTTTGGAGTTGAGCATTGGCCTTCTGGATGTAGGTCAGCAACTACATCTGCTGAGAGTCAGTGTGGCCATGCACAATCATGCTCCAGTAGTGGCAGTACATCCAGCACTCCAGAGAGGAGTGTGCTGTCCACATCAAGACGTGGCAGGCCATGGGCTTGTGGTCCTGGGTGATCCCGAGGAAGGCACATTCCTAGGAGACAGCAGTCACCCTTAGGTAGTAGTTCAGCATCTGACCTTGGGCGTGGAAGTGCCAGTGCAACTCCTGGCAGAGCCAGTTCACATGTTCAGGAGTGGAGACTATGAACTGTCAGCTCTACCATGCACAGCTTACAGCTGTCCTAAATACAGACAAGTAGGGTGAGCACTGAGCTTAGCTGTGTACACTCAGACACTCACACACCAATGTCACATTCAGGTCACCTACAGACACACACAACACATTGCCATGGTTCATTCTGCCTGCATCCCTTCCTGACTCACACACAAACTTGCCAACCTATTGGGTCATCCTAGGCCTCTTGCACCCCAAACAACACACTGTGCAAGTGATGATACCTGTGCCTTATCCCTCTCATCTCTCTCATGGATGCAGGGAAATAAAGCTATGTGTCTGATGCACAAGGTGACTATCTACATTAATATGACATTGTTTCATCAAATGTTGCTTTTGACATTTTACTTGTACTGTTCACTTTCTGAATTTGAATGTTGCCATTTATAATGACTATACCATAACAGTGCATGTACGTTAAGATGGATGCTGTTGTAATGGCTGTGTAGTCAAATAATGACAGGTGTCACATGGCAATGTTTACATCTCACTGTCAGAATTGTGTAGGGCACACCTATGGGTACACATCTACAATCAACTCATCAAAGCCAGAGCATTGGATTAAATATCAGCACACAAGACAACTGTTGTCTGAAAGGTAACACAGTATATGTTGTGAGGATCATAGGGTCATATGTGTTTAATATGCTAATGAACACAAGGGCTCTTTTAAGCCTAGCCATGCATCGCTATACACTGTCAAGGTATGATACCTTTGATAACCATAAGCAGGGTTTTGGGAGCTGAAACATCTACAAGCTGGGGTGTGGGGATGAACCATCCACAGTTTTCCTGTGTCCATTGTAGACATTGATCCACAAACAGGTATGATTGTCCTGTTCCCCATCCAAATGTGTAACTTGCATTTGATTTCTGTTTGGGTGGAAATGTGGTTCACATGGATGTGGAGCCTGTTCCATACTGGGTGTAGTCTCTGGTTTACATACCTGTCTCCCCAGCATGTCCAATATATACCACTGTCAAAGTGTAGGTCTGTAGAGCAGATATTACTGGAGCTACTTGTTTTATGGATATGCAAGAGGTCCACAGTGGGATCTGACATCTCCCTGTATGGCAGGTATACACCACCCCTCCAAAGCATGTAGGAGACAAACTACATGGATAGGGCCTTTATGTGGTTTGCATAGGACATGTTAACTACACTATGTAGTGCTTTACTGAGGAACCTTATTAGATGTTACAGTTGTTGGATATGCCTGGCCAGTTACATACCAAAGGTGACAATACACCAAGGATAGGTCTGTTGCATGCCAATTACAGTGGAACAATGGCTTCCTTGGTTTTAATGTCATTCCTTTGTTTATAGGTTGTACAACATAGAATGATGTCCACAATATTACAGACACATGACAGGCAAAGGGTAGATCAATATCTGTGTCCATAGGTCACTGATTACTCAGTCAACTGTGTGAGGTGTGTGCTGGCAATATGGTTGTTACCAGGGGTGGATGACTTACCAAAGGATAATATTGTGAATTTTTTGGTATTTAGTAACTATGGTGGTGGTGCTGCGGTAGCATTGTCACCTCACAGTAAGACGTTGTCCTGTTCGATTCTCAGCTAGAGCGTCTTCTGTGTGTAGACATGCATGAATGAGTGTACCTTTGTTGAAGGTTTTGCGTCAGGGCTGGCAACTCAGCATGTAAAAAATCTACTGCCAATCATTAGCAGACCGGAGTTCCGCTGTGGTGACCCCTAACTGGGAGAAGCCAAAAGACACAACAACAAAAAGTGCTAGCCTATGGCTCTGACAACAACTGTATGTCTGTGTCAGCCCCTCCTGGAGAACATTAGTGTCAGTGTGGGATTCAATGCCAGCTTCTCATTGGCATGAAGTCAGCGATGACTAGAATGGTGGACTGTGTGTCGGCTTGACTTATGGGCTTATAGGTTGTTCCTTCATGACATGTTGATCTATGTGTTGATATGTCTGTTGTTTTCACAGAGTGCATATGGGGTTGCTGAGGGTATTTGTCATCTGGACTTTCTTTAAGAGGTTTTCGTGATTTATGTCAGTTACATGTCAGTGCATCAGCTCATGTCTGCTGTGATGGCTGAGGCGTGTGTACCACTGACTAAATTAATGACATTAGGAGTACTTTTATGTGACAACTTTGTCTTCAGTGTCATTGTTTATATACATTTCTCACATACCATATCATTTTGTTTGATATTGAAATGGTTGTTGGTAAACATGTTGCAATTTCTACAGTGCCTCAGGATGCCTATATCCATCAGGGTGGTAAAGGTCACAATGGGAATCCTGATATCCATGGCAACAGATCATTTATTATTAATTACACGGTTATAATGAGTATATCCCTTAATGTCACACATATCTGTTCCAGAACTATGGGGACAATGCTTGACAGGGGATGCTGGTTGTCCTGTGTGCAAGTCGGTATTGGGAGTTAATGCCATCATAGTTTCCGAAAAAAATGTCACCCAAGGTGTCTGGTCCTGCAGCAGAACACTGCCAAACACTGGAGGGTAAAGTAATATGTACACTCTGTAATGTTAAGGATAATGTATTTAGGCAGTTATTCCAAAGTTACATACTAATCAAGCAGTGCATACTAGGAAGAATATTTACTTCATGAAGGATGCTGAAAAGGGAGGAGTCACCTAAATTGTTACTGCCTGGCTACTACTACTGCTCGTCCCAATATGGCCTCACTGTGGTGGAATACAAAGCTCTTATTTTTTGCCTCTCAACAGAAGCAAAATGTTAGCACCAAGCTCAATATATGAAGCGGGCCACAGCCTGTTTGTTGATCCACTCACTTGTCACACATGATGCAAGGCTCTGTAGCCTTGTTGTACCTTTTCCAGGTAGGTGCCTTAATTAGCAACCAGACCAATTATTTGATGTTTGCATGTATTTTCCCTTGAGTTACGAAGGTAGTAGCATTTGACTAGGGTACCGACTTGATGGTGATTAGGAGCACAGCTGCTGCATCACACCTGTACAGCTTTACACCTACCTCTCCTCTAAATGGAAATGTAACTGCATTTTCCCTATCTAGAACTCTCTAACAAAAGCTCCTGGGAGGGAATCCTCCTGAGTTACTAAGCACCTTATAGCTGGCTATAACCTTCTATAGCTAATTCCTATATGATCGCTCACATTCTGTAAATATTGTAAATAGCTTTTGACTTTAACTGTGTGAATTTATTAAAATGTATCTGCATGATATTTTTCCACTATGGGCAATATTGCTCACTCTTTGTATTATTTGATGTGTATTTGTACTTGTACTTTTATTTTTATTGGACTGCTATCTTTACTGTAATCTGTTTCATGGATCTTTTCTCCCTGGGCCTCCACTGAAAATGGGCTCTCTGGGCGAAGTGGACTTCCCAGGTAATCAAATTGGAAATAAATAAAAATAAATAAATCACAATATAAGGTTAAGTCTTAGGTGACATAGATGTCCAAGGTTGCTGCATCAAGCTCCACAGCTGCAGTGATCCATGTTAGGTGACAGTTTCACAGCAATTCATGCAGCCTGGTCTTCAACAGCATAATGGTGATGATCTGTGTGACATGGATGTGAGGCCTACTGCAGATGTGTGGCCACTTTTGGGCAATGTCTCTGTCCCTCCCACATGCCCTAGGTATGCCATACCATACAGTCATGTTCCTGGAACACTGTTTTCCCACATCATTTCACACAACATACATCTGCTGTCTCATAGTTTGACAGATATTGTAGACTTGCAAAATTAATGTAAT
The DNA here is from genome assembly GCF_019279795.1 of Protopterus annectens. Taxonomy (NCBI): domain Eukaryota; kingdom Metazoa; phylum Chordata; order Ceratodontiformes; family Protopteridae; genus Protopterus; species Protopterus annectens. The sequence goes on along the minus strand of NC_056727.1, from coordinate 19,748,752 downwards.
AACAATAAAGTTGGACAAGCTTTCTGTGCATGCACAGACATACACATCTTCATTGTAATGAGTGCCTACAGAGAGTGCATTTGAGGCTGTGAACCCCAAGGGTGTAGCAGCATGACCCTTACTTTGCTGGGGTCTACAATGTCACATTTGTAGGTATGCTTTTCTGACCATGACTAATAACAGATTTATGGTGCATTCAAGTGAAACAAACCAGGCAAAGATGTGCACTCAAAATACCAAGCCATCTCAGATTGTCAGGTCCTGTTTTTCCTTAGGATGACACCATATATGTAATAACATGTTACATGTAAGTATCTATCAGGCCACTGCCTAACCATGGCCTGTTGTGACGTATGCACAAGCAATTATTTATCACTAATGGCATTTACCCTGACTGTTGCAGAGATGTGGACAGCATCCCCAAACCTGTACTCCTACTCCACACAAACACAATGTGTGTGAGATGCAACTACATTAAAAACCTTGTATCCACACTCTCTCACACACCTGACAGTACATATGACAATGAGTGGGGTGCCAACATGCCCAACTCACCTTCTACTCCACCAAAACCCACATCACATATACCTGCATATGCAGACATCCATACCAGAAGCTACCTAATCACCAGACACCTCACAAACAGTAATGCAAGCACACTACACATAATACTACCTCTGCAGAGCACACTACACATAATACTTAATGCACCACTGTCTCACTTGTGAAACCCTTACCACAAAACACAAATGCAAACATATTAGTTATAGATAATTATATTGCGAGTCACATTGATGTCCCCTCACAAGCCTAGATAAGGTAAGGGCCGTGGTCAGCTGTCTGTGAGGTGCCTGGATATGGCATAATTCACATACAGTCAAATCTGTCAACAACAGGTACTATTATGACTACATCATAGTTCCTGTTGTTGTGTAATACTTGACACGTACATCTCCAGACTGTGTGATGACAGACATGACTGAGCTCTCACATTATGTGTCTCAGGCAGGAATGCCCTTGGTCATCAGGTGCATTTTACTTTCAGCAAGGATGATGCCTCAATACAAACTGAACATGATTGACTTCAATAATAGGCTTAGGATCTGGTCTCAATCTAAGGGGATCCACTATCTGTCAGCCTGGGATGACATGCTCAACAGACCTTAATGGTTTGCCACAGATGTTCGTCATCTATCACCCCTGGGATTTCAGATTCTGCTAAGGCTATTGTCAACCCCATAGTGCCCTTTTTAGGTGGTGTCTCAAGGACAAATTTTCCAATGTAAATGCCCCATGTACAAACAACCTCAAGGTTATACTGCTAAATGGTAGGAGTGTCAACAGGAAACTACACTCACTGGAAGCTGTCCTCATCTTGGAACACGCAGACCTTTGTGCAGTCACAGACTCCTGGTTCAAGGGTGTGGTGAGCACCACAGCCATACCAGGCTACACCTCCTTCCAACACCTGCAGATCTCAAACGGAAGGGGAGAGGGCAGTGTTGGTGGTATATTAATATTTATTAAGGATACATACACACCCACATTGGTTACACAGTATGATTCAAGGATACAGTTCCAGTGCTATTGACTGTATGTGAGGCACCTATTCAAGTCCTTGCCAGCTACATGAGCTCCTCCATGAATCAGGACACCTACTCTGCTTATTTGGATCTACATACATCTCAATGCATGGTTTAGGGTGGCTTTTACTACCACCAACTGTGTAGATTAGTCATGCGCAAACTCACTTGCCCAAAGGTTACTCAACTTCATTATCTCCAATGCCCTGGAACAGCTGGTTGACACCTCCACAAGGGGAGCTAGCATACTTGATTGGGTGCTTACCAATATGGGAGACCACTGTAGCACCCCCCACTGTGAGGTCTTCCCTGGTGAGGACTGACCTCAAATTGGTCTTACTCAAAGTAGGTATCACACTTGACAACCCCCTTTACAGCAAATACACTAAAGACATTAACCAATTCAGATTATACCACCTATGGGTTGGAATATATAACTTCACGGTACTTCCTGCCACAGATGTAACTGGCAACTGTGCCAAGATCTACACCAATGCATTATACAAACACCTGTATGACTGCATTGACTCAGCTGTACCTGTCATGAGCACAACAAGCTCCTCATAATGAAGCAAACTTGCCTGGTGGACAACTGCCAGTAACAGGATTTACAATAATAGGAATACGTTGCTGTCTAAGGGTAGGAGGGAGGAAGCCCCCCCCCTAAACTGGAAACACTCCCTCCTCAGCTTAAACTACCAAATTAGTGTTGTTGGGAAGTCCTCCAAAACAAAGTATGGGTCCAAATTAGCTTCCTCAAAAAAGGACAACCACAAGGCATACTATAGTTACAACTGTAATCCAAAAAGAAAGGACCACACATGTGCCAGACTCATGGTTAGTGATACCTTATATACAGAGTCTGTCAATATAGCTAACATGTTGTCCAACAGGTTCTGTGAAACCATCACTCCCCTCTCCCCCACCACATGTACCCCACGACATCCCTACCTCCTGTCCCTACCTTGTATCTGTAAAAAGCAGGTCATAAATGACCTCTCTGTGGACAAAAACTCAGCATCTATGGGAAATAATAACATCACAGGCTGAGTCCTACATGGGTTCAAACATAGAGTATTAACACCATTGGGAACTATTTGCAATGATAGTGTAACTCTACCTTTGTCCCAGCTGATTGGAAACAGCCACTGTTATCTGCTTGCACATTCATGGTGCATCCACTGACCCTGGAAACTATCGGTATTTATCCTGACTAGCCATATTTGCAAGGCCATAGGGCAAATCATCATGGACCTTATCAACAAAGATATAGGTAATCTCTGCACAGTTGACCCTACACAGTTTGGATTTGTCAAAGGGAGATCATGCCTGTTAAACCTGGTGGACGTCTTTGAGACAGTCATCTAGGACCTAGATGAGGGGAAGTCTGTACATACAGCCTACCTGGACTTAGCCAAAGCATTTGACACTTTCCCCACTCAGCCATCATTGACAAACACACCCACTAGGCATCGACCCTTATATCATTAGAGGGGTTGTTCACTGCCTCAGTGATAAAGGTCATATAGTCAAAATAAGGGAATCCACCTCCAATAGTTGAGATCCAACCAGTGGTGTTCCACAGGATTTAGTCATTGGTCTTGTACTGTTTGGAATTCATTTCTCCAAAGTACAGGCACAAAGTACATGTCTGGGGTTGATGAGGTTTGCTGATGCCTGCAAAATGGGAGCGGTCATAGAATCTCCAAAGTATGTCAACATCCTACATGAGGGTCTTACTTGAACAAATTATTGTTGCCAAAGTCATGGCCTTAAAGGCAATGTAAATATATGTATTATCACTGCATCAGTAGCAGTGATGTTCCTACTAATTACCACATCAATAGCAAAACCTGACATACATACACAGGGGTGGGAGACCTGGGCACACAGGTTGACAGCTAACTTACCTTAGATCACCATGCCTCCGCAGTGGTAAGAAGGGAATTCTATCATCCTCATGTTATCAGAGAAGGCATTGTCTCCAGAAATAGTAGATGTCATAACCTCCATGTCCACTTCCCGGGTTCATATTAGAACAACGAAAATGCATTTTGTCGAATGCATTTTCGTCGACACATGTAGGATGAACAGGCAAAACAGCGAAGTGGCTGTTCAGCGAATTCTTTCCCTGGGAAAGAAGTTGCTTGACCGATTCATTGCTTTGCTTGTTCTGGAGTGTAGTGTGGTCTCTTGTCCAGTATAGCTCCCAAGTATGATTTTGCAACAGTTACTGACCTTAGGTTTAGGGTGGGGGTTAAGGTAAGTGTATATGTTTTAAAATGTTTACTGTTTTTTTTTTTTTTGTTAGATATATGGTTGAGTTACATGCATATGTGTATTTAGTTGTTTACTAGTTTTTGGGGGGTATAATTAGGGTTAGGGTATGTGTGTATGTGTTTGGAAGTGTTTAATGTTTTTTTTTGGGGGGGTTAGAACAGCGAAAAATTGCCGTTCTGTGGTTTCAACATTTTTAGCATTCACTGAATATGTGTTGATGTAATACCGTTCACTGTTTTCAGCATTCGGTGTTATAATATGAACCCCTCTTCTTGCTGCAAACCAACAGTTGAGTGCATTGACCATTTCGGTATGTACCATTTCAAGCACTTGCGGCAATTGGAGCACCACATAATTTCCTCAGAAGGGGAAGTCAGTTCTTCAGCATCTGTCCACTGTGATCAGCTGATGTCGCTGTCACTTTAGTGTGTGACATGCAGAGTACTCAGAGGTGATCTCTGGCTTGCATACAAGGCAATCTCTGACTCTGCTGCATTGGAAATGCTGCATATCTGTAAGTCAAATGCTACACAGGTTATTTGCTGTGCAGACCTTAACCTGGCATGTGACATTAATACAACCTGCCGGAGGAAGACAGTTGTCTACCACAGTTTAACACACCTTTGGAACAGACTGACACATCATGTCAAACAGACCACCACATTAGCCCTCTTTAAATGCAATCATTACAACTGGATAGGTTACTATAATTTCACCATGGCAGTTCCAGCTGGGTCCCTCTTGAACCTGGCAATAGGTGCTGATTGTGTACATAAGACTAACAACTTGGCTATAATTTTAAGGGCACTAGGAACATTAGCCAAGTAAATTCCAGTAAGCCTATGACTCCATAGGCAGATATAAAATGCTCTAACATACACACAAACCTGGCTGCATTGAAAATAGTACCAGAACCTATTCATTTATGCAGAACATTGCACAGCACACACACACCAACTGCGCGAGGAGAAACAGATTTGTGCTGTGCTTAACTAAGTGTATGGGCATGCGCAGTGGCATTTTTTGGCTTGTTTGCGCGTTGCTAAGCAACGCACAAATGGGTGGCACATTGCTTCCATTAGAGATTTAATGTTCCATAAATGGACTCCAGTCCACAGCTAGCTGTACTCCAGGCAGGGATTATGATAAGATTAGAAAATTTCAAAGCTGGAATTACCTATATACTCTCTGATCCATAATTGAATCTATGGTTTCAATCACATTGTGCTGTATGTAATATTTATCTTTCTATTTATGTTTTCCAAATCTCATATGCTTAATCTGTGATATATTTAACAGCATATTATACTCCTGTGACCAAATGGTCAATCTAGTCAAATTATTTAGCAGACATACCCCATCTGTAACACATGTATTCAGTATCCCCAATGTCAAGTCATCTGCATACAGACTGTAGAATAACTCAAATTAAATGAATAGCTCTAAAGAGAAATCTGAACAAGTTTGGGCCTAGGACAGACCCCTGGGGGACACCCTGGTTGTAACCAATTATTGCAGTAGTCCAAATGCTGTATGATACTTGCCATGTCCTATATGTAAGCCATGCAGCTATCCATCTTATCAAGAGCGCATCAATACCTAGGTGTTCTGGTTTATTGATTAGTGTTTTGTGTATGGCCCTGACAAATCTCTATAAATTACATCACAGCACAATTTTTCAGTCATTGCAATTATTATATTGTTGTAGTACATTATGTTGCAGGTGTAACTTAGATCTATTTTTAACACATGCATGCTGATATATGGTTTCAAGTCCCAACCTTTACAATTTTGACACTGACTAGTCTAATATTCCCCATCAATTTATAAATAGGTCTTGGATACACAGCGCAAATGTGTCAGTGATATGGGCAATAGGTTAATACTAGTAAAGTGCACACACAGTTTGTAAAATGATACATATTACTCCTTAAAAACCTGCATATCACTGGAATAGAGCCCTGAACACCATCATGCAAGCTACTTGCCTTACTCCTTAGAGCCACATAGGCTGCACCTGTATAAATATGTATTTTGCTGTTCTCAGTTAATTAACATATACTATGTAAGTTCAAATTGTACATTACTGTTCTGATACTGTGCTGCATACTAACTGTGTGAAATGCTCATACAGCATAGATGATTTATTCTTATGACAGTTACAAAGGGCCACTGCTGTTTTGAAGGGCATGGGAACAAAAGCCCATGTTCTGCTAGGACACACAATAGTTTGTCTATCATTTGACCTCAGTTTCTAAAATGTCCCTTGAATGAAGTACCAGTAATCTGTTGCAGTTGGACTGTATGATATGCCTTGTATGAGCACTACTGACTACAAATGGTAATATGTGAGTGGAATGGGTGTCTCTAGCTCCATGTGAATGTAACTTCTGCCCAAATAGCCCAGTATAGTTGCCTGCATAATTTATCTGGTCCATAGCTACAATGATATAACATAACAATCCACAATACCATTGTGTAGGTTATGGACTTACCTTGCAAGTGCAGCAGTTGTCACAACTGTAGTTCAGGCCTGACTCTGTCTGATGTGAGCAGTACACAGCAAATACATGGATAGGTGGAGGATGTGTGATTTGGTTGACATCAATTTTCATATCTGTATGTGAGTAGGAGTAAAGTACTAGTCCCTAGATCCTTATGTTGTCAGTGAATGTGCTATTCATTGTCTCATAGCCAAAGCCAGGGTGTACTGAGCATGCCTAAGTCTGCTTACAGGGACATCAGCAGGGGGTTCCTCCTCCAAGTCCTCCTATGACTGTGGCTGTTGTGACCTAGCCACTGGTGGAGGGCTGTGTACACCTTCCCTTTGCTGATTGTGCTGCAGCTGTTTCCACAGGATCAGATTGTGTAGGAAATAACATCCTGTGACTATCTGTTCCCATATTACTGGAGTATGCTGCAGGGCTCCACCAGATATATCGAGACACTGGAAACATGACTTCAGAAGCCCAAACACATGCTCAGTCATGTTCCTAGTTTATGTATGTGCCTCACTATAATGTTCTTTCATGGGTGTGTGTGCATTTCTGATGGATGTCATCATCCATGGTCCAAGGCATAGCCAGCTTCCCCCAGCAAATTTCCCTTTGTGATGTCCCCGCTAGCAAACATCTGGTACAGCTGTGATGTGTACCTGATATGGGAGTTGTGATAACTGCCATGGTTGCCAGCAAACACATTCAAGATAATCCCCTGGGCATTACACATGACTTGGCAGTTGATGGAGTGGTATCACTTGTGGTTAACGTAGATGCTACCCTGATCACCAGGTGGTGCCTTGATGTGTACATGAGTGCAGTCTATGACACCCAGTACTTCAGAGTAGTGTGCTAAATGGCAGAAGTGTTGCTTCTTGCTGGGCCTCACCTCAGGGTGAAGGGGAAAATATGTGCTAACTGGCATGTGGGAGCATAGCATCCAGGAAATGGTGGAGTATCCTGGATGGAGATGCCTGTGACATCTTCATCATGTCCCCAGCTGGTCTTTGGTACTGGTAGCTAGTACCCTAAAGGCCACACATACCTTAGTTTCCATTGGGATGCATTCCCCTCTGTTCACTCTGGCTCTGAGTTGAGGGTGGCAGAGCTCATTGAGCTCTTGTAATATGTCCCTGTCTACCCTGTAGTTCTCTACAATTGCCATCTCATTCAGCTCCTTGGAAGGTTACCCTGGGTCTGAACACTCTTTTCCTTCTCGGCTTAGGCCTATTGTCAGCAGCACCAGCAGCATTTACTTCAGCGTCTATCACATATGGATGTAAGAATGCTACAGCAGCCCCTAGCATTATCTCAGTTAAAATTTCCAAGTCTTTATTCCAATGGTTCAGAGTATCAATGAAAAATCAGAATGTAGGGTGTATGCATACTTTATACAGTTGTGCTGTAAGGGCACTATGTGGGATTGGCTAATTATGATGCAGTTCACCTGTCTAAGATGTAATTATTCTGATTTAAAGGCCCAACTTTAGTGCACAGCGTGGCACTGAGTGCAGCATCACACAGCATAGCATATACAAAAATATGTTATTAATTGAATATATCTGGTTTTCCTTGATTAATGCCTGCGTCATCACTGCAATGTGGGTATTCTGCTCGCATGAACCTGCTAAGCTATGTGGCACACCTCACAAACACTTGCGCTGAACACTAAAAGATCCTCAAAGCAACACAGTGGGAATATCAAAACCATGTAGGAGCCTACACGAATGGGATATGCCGACATGGTTGTTCCATTCAGCAATTCAACAAAGGAACCTCAATTGCATACATATTCATGCTGACAGCCTGGAAACTACACAGTTCTTAGCTGAGTAAGCTAGGTAACAGCACAGATGTACCATTATACATTTGTGTAAAGTACATTAAATATATTAGAATACAAAACCACAAAGAACACTCGCAAAAACAAATAGTAGAATAAAAACAAGTAAATGATGGCAAAAACAAGTAAATGATGGCAAAGAGCTAATTTATTCATAAAAATAGGTAAGCGCTTTCATGAAAGCGCTTACCTATTTTTATGAATAAATTAGCTCTTTGCCATCATTTACTTGTTTTTATTCTACATTATATATATTATTTTAAAACTTTTTTTTCTGTTAAGCATGTTTGAGCAATGTGGTGCATAGTGCAAACATGCCAAAATTATTAAAAAAATTATTATTAATTTTAAATATCCCCTTCCTTTTACAAACAGCCCCAGTTTATGTTTTGCACATGCATGTATGTATGTGATTTACTATTTTCAGGGGAATTATGTCCATATTTGTGGACTTTTACATCCTCTTCTGTCCATGTAGACTCCTGTATGCAGAAAATTTCTGCGTACACTATGGCCACGTACATGGAGTCTACACAATGCTTTTTGCCTTGTTGGATTGCTCCACCTGCCTCATTTGTATAATAGTCACCTGCTTAAGCAGAAATATGCATTGCAAGGAAAGGTCCCCATTTGTACATGCTTGCACACCATTAAACAACGTTTACTGAATCTACAAATGTTTGCGCTCATGTGCACATTGCTCTGCGATGCATACATAAACAAAAAGAAAATGTAGGCTTTAATGAATTCCACCCATTTATACTATGGATGCTGTGAAATTATACTAATAAAGCAACAGAGTGAAAGCCAAAGCATGGTCCATGTTCTTATTGTAATTCTAAAACACAATAAATACAAGGTTCAGCTCTTTGTATAGTAATATTGCCCCAGTGGGAATATGTTCTCCTCTAACTATGTATTTTGTTTCATCTTGTAGGGCATAATTCATTGTTTAGGTTCATAGTTTAGTACTAAGCTAACTGCCCTTGCAAGCCATTTTAAGCCTAGCCAATTATCCTGTGTGAGACTCAAACCCTGCACCTTGTGTTTGTAAGACAAACACCTTAGCCATTAAGCCACCCTCCCAACCCCTTGTTCTAACTGTTAGGACATTTTATTAATATGACAGCATACAATTTTTACACACAGACTATACCTCACATCCCACCACATATCCAAAGATAGCCACCTTCTGTGTTCACCTGTGATGTTTTATTTTAATGGCTGTGAAAAAAATAATGACCACAATAATGTATCTAAACTCTCACAGTTGAACACTGCTTCACATCAAACTATACCAGAAGTTATTTACTGACCATCGTAACTATCTCTTGCTTTCAAACATGACCTCACTCCATCACTCATATGCTCAGGAATAGCTTTCTTCTTTGTATGATGATCATGTTGAAGAAGGTAAGAAGAAAAATGTACACAGCAACACAGTTCAGCTTTTTGTTCTCAGTTGTATACACTGTCCACAGCAAGCCATATTGATGATTGTTAACAGTGATCATGTAACTCCACTTTGCTTTCACACATATCCTGCCTGCCCATCTGACACACATATAAAAGTAACCACATTTTATGTACACCTTTTATGTTTTATTGTGATGAATGTGAAAGAAATAATGGCCAGGATAGTGTATTTCAACTTGTTGTTCTCAAAAACATACACTGCCTCCAGAAAGCCATTACAATGGTGATGCCATTGTTTTTTTTGGACAAAAATCAAAAATGCATCCCACCCCAATCAAAACTGCAAAGTTAGCCGTTTTCTATATACTTTTCTGATATTTGATTGCAAAAAAGATGAAATAAATAATGAGCACAGTTTAAAAAAATGAAGTATATAATGGGCACAGTGATATATCTATATTTGCTGGTTTCAGACATATATACGCTACAGTTCTTGAAACTGTATCACTGACGATATTAATGACTATTTAGCCATGATTGTGGAAATGCCTGTCTTGAAATTGTCTACAACAGATCATTCATATTATCAAGAAGTTATTTTAGCTATTTGCAAGAAAAAGTAATTTTTATATCCATCTATCTATGCACAACCCTTTTGGACACAGGGTTGGGGTGGCAAACCAGCAGTGACCATTATATAGAACCAATGTTAACACCATTGGGTGGCTAACACTTCTGTGGTTGTTCTTCATACTACGCACACACACACACACACACACACACACACACACACACACACACACACACACACACACACACACACACACACACACACACACACACACACACACACACACACACACACACACACACACACACACACTCACACCTATGGCCAATTTAGAGTGTCCAGTCCATCTACTATATGTCTTGGAATATGGAAGGAAACCAAAGCACCTAATCATAGATAAGAAACAATTAAAGAAGCAATGGTACACTAAACAAAATAAATAAAAAGATATGAAGTAAGCCTTTCCATACCCATGCACTAGTTAATGCCACCAGTAATTCCAAAGCTGAAATCCATATGGTTGCTGATCAAAAAGTGAATAAGTCTGCAGCTCTTTAATGGACTGCCTTGTTACAAAATCGGTGATGATGCTAGTTTATTTCCTGTTATTTTTGGAAGCAACAAGCATTTTGTGTGTCTGTCATCCCTTTCAGTTGTCACACTCATCAACACTCCACCAAAGGATAGAACAATGGTTAGCTGCCCCTCTGATGCAAGGCTTAGTGATATCACTAGAGCCCTTAAGTCCCTGAACTGATGAAGATACAGTTACATTGTAGTAGTTGCCCATGTGGGGGGGGGGGGTTGATCTTATGTATTCAACCCTGAGGGAGGTGCAGAAAAACTTTGTTGAGCTCTTTGCACATTTCTCCAAAGATGCCAAGACCATGGCATCGGGTATCATTCTGCCATCACCAAGAATGATGCCTAAAAGCAAGGGTAAAATAATTGGCTTCAATAATTGTCTGGTAAGGTGGTTTCACTCTTAGGAATTCCAGTAAGTATCTGCGTGAGATAAAATTAACAAGAGAGCTAACTGTTTTGCCAGAGATGTGTTGCAACTTTCACCCCTTAGTTTTTGCATACTGGCTAAAAATGCTAACTTCCCCATAGTGCCTCTTTTTAGATAGAGTTGATCTGATGGACATCCCAAAACAGTAAACTCCAAACTGGATAATGCCAAGGTAATTGTGCTTTATGTTAGAAATCTATACAACAAAATCTCTAAACTTGAGTGCTTCCTTAGTCTTGAAAATATCAGTATATGTGCAATTACAGAAACCTGGCTCTATTGCAGTGATAACAATGAATGCTTTCCATGCAGTCATATTACCGGCTATTGTGAGGGTGTATCTGTATTAATTCATAATTCCAGACCAGATTACCAATGATATTGATCTGGAACTAGTTGAAGCCCTAGTTACACTCAATAAGATTAATTACCAAGTTATATCCAAATATAGTTCTCCATCTATCATCCCTTCTGAGCATGCAGAATACTTTAACCACTTAGAAAAGTAATCAGTCAAACCAAATACCTTCCTACTGTGTGACTTCAGCTATCCACACATAAACTGACAAACATTTTCTAACAATAACAAATATAACCAGAGATTTCTGGACTTTGTAAATGGCAATTTGCTTTACTGACTTGTCTTCCTACCCACAATAAATATTAACCTTCTTGATCTTTTTCTCACAAAAGTTTTCCCAGGAAGATGCAGAAAGTAAAAACTGAAGAAGCCTAATATTGCTATATAGGATTGTGCATGCAAGAATAAGTGCACAAAATAGGCCCTATAAAGAGTAAAATGGAGGGGGGGGTTCAAAGCAGAAAATAACACACTACAAGGAAGCTATAAAAAGAAAACAAAGAGGAGAAGGGCAACAAAGGATCTCAAAGAAAGTTATTTAACAGTTTGGATCAAGAAATGAAGCAAGCAGGGTGGGAGGTTGGTATAATGGTTAAGGTGTTTACCTTGCAGATACAAGGTGCAGGGTTTGATTCTTACATGGGGTAACTGGCTAGGCTTAAAATGGCCCACACGGGCAGTTAGCCTAGTACTAGTCTATGAACCTACTAGTCTATGAACCTATCTATAAGTAAACATAACAGAATGAAGGCAGGCAAGGAAACAACTGCCCAGGCTGAGGAAAATAGAAGGGAGATCAAGAAGTTGTGAGGAAAAGAACTGATATTGAAAGAATACTGGCCAGAATGGGCAGAGGTCAGAGCAGGCAGGGAAGAGGGTCAGAGGAAACTCACCCATCTAAGGATAAAGCACAATGACCAGGTGGGATGCCTCCTAAAGTTCTCAGAAATGAGGCCAATATGTTCTTTGATTCCAGAAAGAGATTTTCATGAAACCACTGTGAAATGGAGTAGTGCTAGAGAACTGGATAGAGAACTGGAAAACACCAGTTGTGGTAACCTTCTACAATGAAAGAAGCAGAAAACAAATCTTGAAAATTGTAGTCTATTAGCTTAACAACAGTGGCAGGGAATGTCAAGGACAGAGCATAAGCTGCCATCACATCTAAAGGGTAACCATATCCAGGAAAGCAATCAAAATGGACTCATGTACAAACGGAGCAGTCAAATAAACTTGATCAATTTTTTCAGTGGGTTACAGGTGAACACTTCAGAAGAGTACCTGCAGATGTGGCCCAACTGTTTTTCGCCCATAACTTTTGACTTGCTCCCATAAAGAAAATTGACAAGAAAATTGGTGAGTTTGTGGGTTAGATGACGTGAGCAACTGGATAGCTGCTTGGTTGAATGGTAGGTACAGATAGTTGAGCTGAGAGGAAAAATGTAAGGAATTAAAAAAGTGGCTAGTAAAAAGCTAAAGGGTATGTTCTGGCTCCACTACTCTTTGATATTCTTATCTCAGAAATATATGAGGGACCAGGGAACAGGGTCAGGACCTCTGCTTATGCAAGTAAGAGGAGTAGAGGTGAAAAGGGTCTGATAACTGAAAAGACTGAGCGAGTGGGAAGAAAGGTGGACTGGGGTATTGTGCAACAAAATGCAAATTTGCATTTAGGTCACAACATCCCTGGTGTGAGGTATCTGCCAGAGGCAGTATAATATATGGTGACAGGGTAGAAAATGAAGTGAGAAATAGACAACACATAGATTTGATATTAGTGCACAACATCCACACCATAATCCTTTAGACAGAGGTAGTAATACACCTGCATTTTTCATAGCATGCAGTGTTGTTGCATCACAGCAAGAGGTGCTTTTGTTTGATTCTTGTCTTCCTGTGTTCACATAGGTTTTCTCTGGGTACTCCGTTTGCCTCCTACATACTGAAGACATGCAGTAGGTGGATTGAATGCTATAAACTGCAAATAGACGTGAGTGCATGAGTGCATGAGTGCATGAGTGTGGTATAGAAGAACAACTATGGCAAAGCTAATCACTGCTGATAACACCCTGATACTGTGTGCAAAAATGGGGAAAAAGGTGGTTATGGAAGGATGGAACAATGCAGTTACCAGAATATTGCTTAAATGTCAGACTAAACAAAAACACAGAGTCGCCAAGAACTGCAGAAAATTTAATAATGTTCTGGTACCTCGGCTAAAATGCCTTCAGAGGAAAATTTTCAACACTACCATGCAGTTTATTTATACAAAATCTATAACTGAATAATAAAAAACAATAACTGCTGTTAGAAATACTGCAGAGGGGTGAAAGACTGTTTTTTTTTTAATGGCACAAGATGTTAAGAAATTGGTTATACCTTTTCCAAGGGACCCAAGTTTTTATGCCCTGCCCAAGATTCACAAGCATTTAACTGAACCTCTGGGTATGCCCATTGTATCATGTTGTGGTTCTTTCATGGAGTATGTAGGGAGTTTTTTTGGCTAGTCATTCAAAATATTTTTGTCCAAAATTCCCTCACGTATTAAGGATACTACTGAGTATTGTAAAATGATGAAAGATATGCAATGGGAAGATAGTTTTTGTTAGGCTACTGTGGATATAAAATCTTTATACACCAGTATTAAAATCAGGTGGGGAATGGAAGCAGTTAGTCAGTTATTGGGAGATGGGCCATGGACCACTTTTTTAGTAAATTTGCTTGAATTTTCTTTGACACATAATTATTGTACATTTGGGAATGAGTTTTTCTTACAAAAGCAAGGTACAGCTATAGGAGCAAATTATGCCCCTGCTTATGCTATTATTTTTATGTTTTATTTTGCGAATGTTTATTTGTATAACTTGGATTTTTTTGTGAATTCAGTGGTTAAATATAAATGTTAAATTGATAATTTAATTTTTGTTTGTAAAGGTGATGAAAGGGAATTTTTGAGTTTTATTAAGAGTGAAAGGGAAGGTCTTCAAGAGGGTAGTGAGACCAGCTATGTTATATGGGTTGGAGACAGTCACATTGACAAAAAGGCAGGAGTTTGAGCTGGATGTGGCAGAGTTAAAGATGTTAAGATTTGCAATGGGTGTGACGAGGGTGGACAGGATTAGGAATAAGTATATTAGAGGGTCAGCCCAGGTTGGAAGGTTTGGAGACAAAGCCAGAGAGGCAAGATTATGCTGGTTTGGACATGTGCTAAGGAGGGATGCTGAGTATATTGGGAAAAAGATGCTAAGGATGAAGCTACCAGGTAACAGGAAAAGAGGAAGGCCTAAGATAAGGTTTATGGATGTGGTGAGAGAGGACATGCAAGTGGTTGGTGTGACAGAGCAAGATGCAGAGGACAGGAAGAAATGGAAACAGGTGATCTGCTGTGGCGACCCCTAACAAGAACAGCCGAAAGAAGATGATTAAGTTACTCAATGACAACCCCTTTGGTCTGAAATTTACTGTTGTCACTGATACGTATGTTATCCAATTTTTGAATATTGAACTGTATTTGAATAATGATAGCAGAGTACAATATAAACCCTACAGAAAAGAAATGGCAGTCAGTAATTTTTTGCATGCTAGTAGTTCTCATCCTTCACCCTAATAGATTCCTTTCCGTTTGGTGAATTTAAGAGGATTTTTGAACATTTTTCTGATTTTCTTTTGCTTTAACAAGAATTTTTGTCTGTAATGTACAGGCTATTTGATAGCCTCTATTGAGAGAGCTAGAAATAAACTTTTGAGTGTTTCTGATAATAATGGTACTATTAGCAGGAATGAGACTTATGGGCGAGTTAAGGATAGGGATATGTGTGAGGGGGACGTGTATTTTTTGTTACTAAATATTCTCCTTTCTCATCTATTTTGAAGGGCTTAGTTGATTGTTGATGACCCATTGTTTGTTATGATGATAAATTGGGACATTTGTTCCCTAAAAAGGTAATTTTTTCATATGGTATGTATGGAAATTTGAAGGAAATTCTTAGTATTAAAAACAAGAGGGTTACTAATGTTCAAGCAGGTATGTTTAAATGTGTAAAGTGTAAAGTATGTTCCAGGGTTTGAAATATCTCTGGCACTAGTATTAATGGAGAAAAGTTTGTGCTTACTGATAGGTTTGATTGCCATTCCTGTGGGGTGGTTTACATTTTGGGCCATGGTTGTTCTACTCCCAAATGGTACATTGGGCAAACTAAATGTATGATTAAGGTCCATATCATGGAGCACCTGGGTTACATCAGGAACAAACAGTTAGACAGTCCCATAGAAGAACATTTTTATGAAGTGCATGAGGGTCATGATGGTAGCTTATTTTTTTAGTGTACTAGCCAAGCCATGTATGTTGAATGGGGGCAATTTTGTACATAAATTGTAAAGTTAGAGAGTCGGTTGATTTTGAACTACAGAACACTAATACCTAGGGGCTTAAATTGGAAATTAACTTGGATGTATAAATACAGGGTTTGGGGTTAGTATGGCTATGGTTTTGGCTCTTTTAAGGGCTGATTGCTTATTTAATTGTTATTTATCATTCAGTTATAGATTTTGTATAAATAACTGCATGGTAGCATTGAAAATATTCATCTGAAGGCATTTTAGCCGAGGTATCAGAACACTACTAAATTTTCTGTAGTTATTGGTGAATCCGTTGCGTTTTTGTTTCGTTTTTTAATTTTTTTGCCTGTGTTGTTCATTTTTTAAATGACAGACTCCCACATTTATAGGCAAAAGAAGCTTATTTCCAGATGTTGGGGTTACTAATTGAGGATTTTATCAAAATTATAAAAGACGTTTAAGTTTAATTCTTTAAGTTGTTTCACCTTCTCTATTTGAATTTTTCATTGATAAGCATATAAGCCATCAAAGACCAAACCATAGAGGATATTAGTTTATATACTCGCTGCCTATCAGGCATAAGTCTTTAAATGAATGAGAGTTATTCATACATTTAGCATACAAGGCAGGAATCACCACATTAGATATGAAGAAGAGAGACAGAGTTATTTTGCTTTTCATGAATGCATCAGATTATCTAGGATCTCAAACCTCTTAGTAAGGCATCTTTGCACTTTTTCTAGTTAAAAAAGATGCAAGGTTTGGAAGTTCTCCCGACCAGTCAGCTATCCTATTGATTATTGTATTTGCTTCATTCTGGTTCTTGTAGTGAACTTTGTGATAGCTTGATCAAAAGAACATATTAGTCAACTGAATCTACTTTTAGTGCTTAATATTAAAAGTAAACATAAAGGTCAATCAGGTAAACACCAAGCCAGGTATGAAAACATTACATTAGAAAGCAAAAAATAAAAAAAAACACAGGCAAGACAAGATGCAGGACTTTAATGAAATAAATAAATAAATAATTTGCTTTTGCAATGACTGCTCTTGTGAGTAAAATACCAAAAGGACAGTGAGAAGGAAATGTTTTATATATATATATATATATATATATATATATATATATATATATATATATATGGTTTACTATCATAAATTCGAAAATCAGAAAAAAATGTGTCTGCATTTTCGAATTTATACATCGGAAATGTACATTTCCGAATTAACCGAAAGTCAAAAACAGCTGTGTATTGTCGAAAATGTCGCTCGCGACATTTACGGCAATACACAGCACTCCCACCCATCCCATAACTACCTACCTACCTAGCCTAAACTCACAGTTATGCAGGGGGGCAAGCCCCCCTGCACCCCCCTGTGGGGGGCTGCGCCCCTCACACCCCCCTACCTTAATATTACAACTCCGAGATCGCACTACAGTGAGGAAAGGGATGTATTTCCCTAACCGCACTGTACCGCGATCTCCTCACATGAGGGAACATTAGAATTGCGAATGCACAGTCCATTCGCAATGGTAACATTCGCTCACATCACCTGCCGAAATATGAAGTATTCGAACATCTCTTGTTCGAATACTTCATAGCCGTGCACGTCGGCATTGTGATAGTAAACCTATATATATATATATATATATATATATATATATATATATATATATATATATATATATAAAATATCACACAGTTTCTAACTAAAAAGTCTTTGGCTGAATTTACCACCTGTACTGTTTCCATTTAAGCACAGGTTTAATGCTAACAGTTTCCTTTAGCCCAGGATGTAAATCTCAGTGTCTGTAACAAGATCCTCCCCAGTACATTCCAACACAATTTGTAAAACCATAGAAGTGAAATAATGTTCTTCACCCATATGTATAATATGGTTATGTAAGGTTAGCCTGTGCATACCATCTTGTATCACATCAATGGGCACAGATGTGTTCCTTTAACTTGTCACATGTGGCTGTCTGTAGCTGTGAACTCTGTCAGTATTTCACAAGTTAGTCGATGATGATAGGTACTGGGACTGGGGCTAAATTGCAGTAGAATATGCATTCCTGCAGAATAATTGCCATACTCATACTTGCCTCTGCCATGTCTATAGTCAATAATAAACAGCGAGGAAGCAAATTGGTTATTATACAATGACCCCCCCATTAATATTCAAAAACGTACATGCTGATTGGTCAGCGTGCACGTTGTAAATCAGAGTTATAGTAATGAAAAAAGGTCCGGTCACCCAGACTTTTTCCATTATTATAACTCTTCTTTTACAGCAACGGAGAATGCAAGATCTCCATTGCTTCACACTGTCTCGCTATGTTAAAGGAGTTTAACATAGCAAGATAGCTTTAAAAAAAGCAACAGAGATTCCCGTTGCTTTTTTTAAAGCTGTCTCACTATGTTAAGCTCCTTTAACATAGCGAGACAGTTTGTAAGAAGCAACGGAGATCTTGCTTTCTCCGTTGCTTTTTTCAAAACTGTCTCGCTATGTTAAATGGGTTTAACATAGTGAGACAGCTTTAAAAAAAGCAACGGTTGCTTTTTCAAAGCTGTCTCGCTATGTTAAGCCCATTTAATATAGTGAAACAGTTTGTAAAAAGCAACGGAGATCTTGCTTTCAACATTGCTTTTGCCCACAGCTCTGATGTACTGTGAAGGCATATGCATGCGCAGTACATCAGAACTGCCGCAGAATACTAAACAGCTGCAGAAGGGCAGCAAGGAGGCATTATACAATGCCATTATTTAAGAAAAGTAATTATTTTTTTCTTAAATAATGTCATTGTATAACAGCAATAACCCACTTCTGAGTGTGGGTAATGCTGAATTTACCCACGGTTGGCTTTGTTTGGCCACTCAGGCTTCGCCCTCGTGACCAAACCACACCAACCGTGGGTAAATCCAGCATTACCCACACCCAGGCATGGGTTATTGCTATAATAGACCATAAGGGTTAGACTTGAGCAGGAACCGAAGAGACAGAGTACCTGGTAGTTCTGTAAACTTAAAACAGCAGTTAAGAGTACTAACTTATATCAGCAACGAGGATGCAGATAGTGTATAGGTAGTTACTTAACACCATTATCTTATGAATGGTGATAACCTAGAGAAGCAAAAGAAAAGCAACTAAGCTTAGTATGATAAATGTGACCCTTAAGTAAAGGAAGACATG
Organism: Protopterus annectens; assembly: GCF_019279795.1. Lineage (NCBI taxonomy): Eukaryota > Metazoa > Chordata > Ceratodontiformes > Protopteridae > Protopterus > Protopterus annectens. The sequence continues at coordinate 19,729,658 of NC_056727.1, read as the reverse complement.
GTGACACGTGCAGTTATTATGGAAGAAACCAGAATAACACATATGGTGATATTAGCTGAATACCAATCATCAAGTTATACTTTTGGATTTCAAAGTATGCATGTGCTGTTTATATGTGACTTCTTATCATTTTGCAGTTCATAGCTTCATAGGCTATTGATCTGTGAGGATCATAAGATTCCTAGCCTTACATTATCATGGTAGTTTTTAGCCCTTTTATTTTGCATACAAATGCCCTGAGGCAGGCAAAACAAAGACATTTTAAGACATTTACTTGTTGCTCATATTCATAAGTGTTGTGTGCTAAACTAAGAGTGAAATTCCATTTTCCCATCCATTCATCCACATTACATTTGAATAGGGAAGCAGAAATGATTTGCATGATGTGGATGGGGTGACAGTTCCATAAAAATAGCAGTCTCTGGGTACATACCTACTCCTTCAACATGTTCTATGTATGTTGCAAAAATTATTGGAAACTCAAATCAGATGTTCACTCTACTATTGGACTTGAGATTGTGTAATAGGGCTGATAGGATAGGGTCTGTTGAGGTGCTGCACACAAGGCAAAGATTGCCTCTTAGCAGCCTGGATGATAACACACAAGGTCAACGATTTGATACGATCTGCATACTTTTATGATTTAGGTTCTTCATTTTTTTTTTTTTTGGTTTTTTTTGCATTTGTTCCATTTGTGACAAGCGTTTTGACAAGCACATACAAAAGGTGCATTATATCCAGTGATTAGCCTAATGAGAGCTGAGCACAGTGGAAAGATTACATCCCTGGATTGGAATGCCATACCTTTATATATAAGCTGTGCAATGGAAAAAGACTTCCTCCCAATAGTGGATATATGGTGATTAAAGGACTGTTCATTATCCACATAGGTTGCTAGATCATATTGACTATGGGATCAACTTTCAGGGGAGAGATGTCAATGAGATAGTTACAAGGGAAGACATGGTTTATAAGGTTGCAATTAGACATTTCTTACCTTTCTTTGTATTTAGTTTTAGTCCATGGTTTTGACAAGAGTTATTAATTTGGGAAAGCCCTTTTAAAGTATCTTGATGTCTACTGGGCAGTTTATGGTGGCACCATGTTTGCAGTCATCTGCAAATATGTTCAGCCATAAACCTTTAACATTTGTTTTTGGCCTTTGAGAAGTAAATATCAAAGAGGGGTGACCAAAAGACTGAGCCATGTGGTACACTGCTAGTAATTGATCTTTTGTAGGAGGTAGAGCAACCATCCTAATTTTCTGGGTTCTATCTGTGTGCCAGTTTGCTATCCAACATGTTATATGGGAATTTACATTTAGCTGGGAGATCTGAATGCCTTTATGAGGTCTAATTATGAGAGAAGTACTGATTTGCTTTCATCCATTGTCTGAATAACCTTCTTGAAGAAGTAAACTAGGTTAAGTAGTGAGGATCTGCCCTTGATGGATCCAAACCTTACGGGGTGGAGATTTTCTAGGTTATCTACATCCCTATTTATTGTTTCCATAATGATCCTTTCCACATCCTTACAGATAGGGTTGCCAGCCTTATGGATCTGGATTACCTTGGTCTATTGATATCCCATCTTTATACAAGGCGATGACTGTCGTTGCCCTCCAGTCATCGAAATGAAACCTTTTTGGAGGCTGATACTGTATAGCACTTGTGGGGGGTTAATAAATCATGTTTCAAACTGACCAGTAGTTATCTAAATATGTTGTCATAACCCCATAGAAGTAGTGTTCTTGGCCTTGGGTAGGGCCTTGAGGACTTTTTCTTGGGAGTGTTGAGGAAGGCGTAGATGCAGGTTTGCGATTTGGGAATATAGAAGGGGAAAGGGTGGTGAAGTTTCAGTTAAATTTGCCTGTTATTGGATTGGCTAAGTTCCTTGGGTCTGAGTATCGACTATCATTTCCTTTTAGCTGTACAAAGGGCTGGGTATTGTTTCAATGGTCTCTAACAGACTTACAAAAGGCATTTTGGTTATCCTTCCCTGGGTGGCTATTTGATCAGGGTCTGGAGTTCCTTGTTAAGTTTGCTAAGAACATTATTCATATCTTGACAATTCAATTTATATTTGAGTTCAATTAGTTATTTTATAAAATATCATAATAGTGATTCAGATTTATTGAGGTTCTTTATAATGTATATGTTGACATGTTCTGGTTTATATTTAAATCCTTCTGATATGTTATTATTGAAGGAGGCTTGTTTTTTTTTTCACTTATGATACTTTGCAACCAAAGGGCCTTAATAATGAATTACTAATGAAATATTTAATATAACAGCTTGGTATCTTGGAACCTCATTTCATAGAAATTAGGATATATGTAGTTTTGTATTCGACTGGCTTTTTGTTGTCATTATTATTATTATTATTATTATTATCATTCTCCGAACTCATTTGTTTCAACTGATTTATTTTTGCTTTATGTTTTCATTTAAATTTATATGCATTCTGGTACATTCTGTTGTTCTATTGTTCTATTTAATAATGTTCTAATTGATGAACTATTTAAGTGCTTTACTGTGTTTAAAACTTTTGAACCTTAAAGGCTTATGCCAAAGCGCTAGTTCATTTCTGTTTTTTTACAGATTGTTCCTGGTTTCTAATAAAGTTGTTTTTTTTTTTGTGCCAGATGATGTTTTCCTAAATTTTAGAGTGTGGAAAACTTTTTATTTGGCAGCAATCACAAAAGTTGCATCTGTAATACAATGGGTTGTTGTTTATTATCGAGCCTATTTATATTAGTATTCAATCATGCGGATTTATTTTCAAATTTGGCTATGTATGGGGAAAAATTAATATATGCAGCTATTTAAATGCAGTGGTGTCATCAAAATGGAAGAGACTTTCATATTCATCCAGGTCATCATTTGGTTTTACTAGATTAGCCACAGCATAATCTCTGAATACCAAGATATTGGAAGGAGCTTCTGTCTTATGGTAAATGTGACTGGTTTCAGCTGTGATTTGAGCAGGGAGGAAGTTACAAATGGTGGTGAGCCCAGCTGACCAATATTGGTCAGGACCAAGTCCGGGATTTTATTGACCTGACTGGAGTGTTTAATGGTTCAATGAGTTTGTAAAGATAAAATTAAGAAATTTCTGGGCATATATATTTGAGGATGTATATGTCTTTCAGGTAATGGAGGGGTAGCTGAAATCTCCAAGGAGAATGGTGTTTGGCGTAATGCATAAAGATTCCATATTAGTTAGGTAGGAGGTATGGACCAAGTGAGGCATAGAGAGTCCTATAGTTAACTATGATATTATAAAGGATTTAATAGTAAGCTGTATGTGAAGGAATTCCCAGTTACTACTTTATCAAATTAGTCTGGACGTACTTTTTTTGTTAAGAATATGGTGGCACAGCCACCTTTAGAGCCTTGATCTAATCCAGTGGCCCTCAACATGTGATAGGCATTGTAACCCTGCACATCTGCAATGCTGCTCTCATAAGTCTACAGCCAGATCTCTGTGACAAGGTACATATCAATGGTTTTTCAGAAAAAAGGGGCGATTGTAGACAGGGGGAGCTTTTTGTTAAAGCTCCTAGTGATGAGCATTGATATGTTAGCCAGATTCTATTTTGTTATATTGGAAGCTTTAAATGACTGATATTACTTAAAAATGGCATGGTGGGGGCTAGATAAAAATTTAGTTAAGATACAAAAGCCTTGGATGGGGGATAAGTACAGGTCTCCCCTGGCAAAGGATTTCAAACTGTCCGCCATTTCTTTCTGGGCTGATACTTATTTTACCCACTTGAATGGCAGCTGAAGCTAAGCCAATTATTCAAGTCAGTGAACTTTGTATTATTTTACAGTTTAGTTAGATGCTGCTTAAGGTTAGAGTCATACCTGCCTCAGACACTTATTCTAAGAGTGCCATCATGTCACTCCTCCTCCTCCAGGGAGATATGTCTCAAGTCATTTACACCTATGCACACTATGACAGTGTTAGATGTGCATTTGTGCTGGCAGGACTTGAGGACATGCATGATGTGGTGAATCTTGGCACCTGATAGGCAATGGACTGTGACTCTTTTCTTACAAAGCTTGGTGACTGGTGAGTAGTTGTTCCAAGTATGTATACATTTAATACTGTAGTAGACATCTCCAGAATTTCTAGAAGTAAGCATGGATAACTGTTTAGTTTTGTTTTGGCCATGTTGTGTGTATGAGTGCTGTATAGAGAACCCCATAAGTATCTACATGTGCCTACTTCTACAAACGGTGCAGCAATACAAATAGTAATAACATATTTAAAAACCTCTTGGAAAACATTTGTCCTGTTTACATAGTAACTTCCAGGAATGGAGCTATCTGGATATTTTTGTACCAATTTGTTCTGGTGTCTGCATGAATTTCCTTGATGTGTTATCATGTCATAGTTCTTACTTTTAAGCCACTTATGGTGGCTATTTCAAATTTACAGTCCCATATATATGCTTCTTTTTTCACTGAGTGCAGTGCAGTGTAGTTCACTGTGATATGTTACCATGATGTTTCTGTGAGTTTTATAGCAATAAACTACTCCTTGCCATATTCAACATGACTGAAAGACTGCCTTCCATGACTTGTATATGACTTGCTTTCTACTGAGTGCATATCACCAGGGTTTATATCACAGTTAATGTGCAGTCTAGCTTGCAGCATTCTGGAGACAAGAGTGATACAGGCATTACAGTGCATGTTAATTACTGCTCATTCTCCAAGAAGTGAACCCCAGTGAGACAATTAAGTTCATGTAGTGTGGGAGATGGGGCTTGACCGCTTCAAAAATTATTTGGCAAAATTGCAATTGCACACCAACTCAAGTAGTTATTATATATTTTTGTAAGGACAATAAAAGCAATTATTTCTGAGATTTTGTATTACAGGCTTGGTTGTAGTAGAACCCCTCCATACTTACATTTTTTTATTTATTCTCATCTATATATATATATATATCTATATATATATATATATATATATATATATATATATATATATATATATATATATATATATAAAACTTTTCTCTAGTACAATATTGTTTTATTTCATATTTTTTAAACTTAATTCACAGAGTTCTGCAAATGACAAATGTTCTTATTGTCCTTTGACATATCATGCAAAAAAAAAAAAAAAGAATATGAGACCATGCAGATATCATTGGTTGGCATAAGGCCATATTTCCTTTAGATAAGGAGCATTTTATGACAACAGGCTTACCATGCATGTGAAGTTTAATTTGTCTGTTACCCAGTTTAAGTGCAACCTAGACCAGTGGATGTGGAATAGGAAATGGCTTGGCACCCATGTCCCGTATGGACGGAGGTAGCTTATAAATAGCTGGCCTTCAGTGTCCTATTTAGATACAGGTTATCATTACTCTTTTGGAAAAACTTGGCTGGGCTTAGAAAGCCCCTGGTTTGTTAATCTAATAAAAAGCTATGACTCTATGAATCTATATATTGAAATACAATGCTAATTTGCTTAGCATTGTACTGGGCATTGAAAACGATGGTAAAATGTTAATGAATACGTGTCATTAACGTCTGAATTAATTGGCTGGCAATATTTTACTTGGAGACTATTTATATTACTACTGACTGCTTTTATGCTGCTGCAGGTCCAGGATGTTTGCAACAACTGTCACATGAAACATTGTGATACCATTTCCAATCTAAAATGAATTCTCACTTTTATTATTTGGGCTATTAGAACTTTTTGATTTAGTCATAAACTAGCCCTGACATTTATGGAAAGAATAGACTATTAAAGATGGTAGAATTATGATGATGATGATGATGATAATGATGAAATGATGATGGTCATAAGCATGTTCATTGTCTGTAAAACAACAGTGTTTACAATTCAGTTTCTACTCTGCATATGAGCATTACTAATTTATAACACTAGCATCTGAAGTTTACTTAGGTCTACATAGGCCTATATTACTTATAATATCAACTGAAAACTTTATAATTTCATCATCACAGATTCATCATTGCAATTTGCTAAGTAAAATTGCTATGGGTTATTAACTGTATTTTTATTTAATTAAGATTGAAGCTTATAATAAAAATTACAATTAAGTAATGAAAGCAAAATAAGAGACAAACTGAACAATATTTACACTCATAAAAGGTAAAAACAGATCCCAAAAATGCTAAGATAAGGTAAAATTATATTAGTAGAGAAAACACCATGTTAGTACAAACTTCTCTCTGATGATCTCAATAGACTCTCCTGAAGAGATGGAGTCTGAGGCATTAACTGAAAGTTTGGTCTGTTTTACATTCCACAATCTAAGTTAGTACCCTGTTTCAGAGAGCAGGAGAAAGGTAGGATTAAGTTACTCAACCACACATTAGGATTAGCTAGAAGCCCTACGCCAGATGACTGAAGATTCCTAACTGAGATATAGGATCATAGCAGCTCTTTCTGATAATCAGGACCCAAATCTTTTAAAGCATAGAAAGTAAGCATCAGGGTCTTAATGATGTGGCGATCCACAACTGAGAACCTGAGTATACATTGCAGAACCTGTATGGTATGACTATGTATAGGAACACCAATAATCTGACAGTAGAGTTCTTTATCTGCTCCAGATCCAATGAATCAATATCCAATAGTCAACAGTACAGAGCATGAGAGTAGCCCAAGTGTTACAACAGCAGTGAATTTAACACCATCAAGAAATCTGATATACAGCTGTTTTAATTCATCCGATATTTCTTAGAGGACACTGAGATGTGCTTATGACCGTTGACTCATGATCCTTAAAAATCAATTTGTCAAATTCCACTTTAATAAATAGACAAAACACCAAAAGATCTTTGACAACCTTTATTGAGTTAAACATATAAAACAACTGCATCATAACTTTATTATTTATAACTTAATTTTCTTTGCATATCATCAAAACATTACTTGACCATCCAACAGGGCAGAATACCACAACTCACCCTTCCTGAATAAGCAATGTCCTCCACCTGATCACTTATTCTTAAACATCAGGCAGGGTCCAACTGCTCACTTTCCTCCCAAATTCTCACTTCCACCCAAACCACCAGGTGCAAGCAGCATCCAACCACTCACTTTCACCACTCCAGGCTTCCTTACTCTAAAATGCACACCAGAGGGGGAAGAGAAGAAGGACAAGCCAGCACCTCTTTTCTGTCCATGCACCCCTCCCAACTAAAAGCATCACAATAACTCAAGAAACATGAGAGGGCTGGGTGGGTAACAAGATCACACCAAAATGTGCTCACTAACTGGCTCCCGATACTCAAAATTACCCTGAGTCTCACCTCATGCTTACCTCACTTCCTCCCTCCAGAAATTAACCCTTCCTTGCCCTACCTACATCTATACAGCTTGCCTTGTCTGCCCAGCCCTTCCAATCCCAACCTTCCTTTTCCTACTAATCTATCCCCTACTAAAGATGCCCCATGACATATTTGCCTGTTCCAAACATCATTTATCATGTTCCACTTTAATAAACAGACAAAACACAGAAAGACCTTTGATGACCTTTATTGAGTCAAACATATAAAACAATTGCTCCATAACATTATTATTCATAACTTCATTTTCTGTGCATATCATCAAAACATCACTGGACCATCCATCATGGCAGTGTACCACCACTCGCCCTTCCAGAATAAGCAGCGTCCTCAACCTGCTCACTTATTCTTACACATCAGGCAGCGTCCAACTGCTCACCATCTTCCCAAATCCTCACTTCCACCCAAACCACCAGATACAAGCAGCATCCAACCACTCACTTTCACCACTCCAGGCTTCCTTACTCCAAAATGCACACCAGAGGGGGAACAAAAGAGGGACAAGCCTGCCCCTCATCTCCACTCACCAGCATGACCCAGGTGGTTCATCCTCACTAACACCAACCTTTAACCAACTCCTCCAAAAACAATCCCAAATTCAAATTAAACAAATCTAAACCAAAATCACTGAGGTGCACTCCATTAACTCCGAACTACATAGGATCCCTGTCAACAAACTCCTTATGCTGTATGGTTTGCACTCCCATTGCCCCCAACTGCCTCACCAACCTAAAATTCACAAAGTTCTCTACCCCCTCCACTGATGAGAGCTTCCTAGCATTCCTCCAAGTCAAACAGGGTATAATCTCTGCTCACACTAAGCACACACTTGGGTACAACTTCCTTAATGCAACCAGATCCTCCCTTATCTGGTAAACCAACTGCCACTTTGGCATAAAACCCAAATCTTTACCTGCCAAGTGCACCATCAAAACTCAAGGAAGCCCCACCTGAGCTTGTATCACTGTAAATAGCTGCAACAGCCAGTTCCCCCTCTAATGCCATGCCATGTGACAGTCCACCCAAATCGGTGCAAATCCAGCACAGAACCATTACTCCTAACAGCAGGCCTGCTCATAGCCCAGTAAACATACGAGTGACCTATGATGATAATCCTGTTGCCTAAAAAAACCTACTGTAATTAATATTAGAAATACGAACACCATCCTCTATTTAATATGTCAAAAAGGCATTGGAAGACTATCACGCCACATTCTTAATGGCCTCAATTGAGCTACCCTCTCTTGCTAAATCTAAAGCTCTACCCATCTTAAAAGAATGAATAGAAAATCTTTCTCCATCAAAACCCATACAATGGAACACCCTTCTTCTCATTAAAATCAACTGTCCCCCTGTGACCATCTTGCCCTCTTTTGAATGGAAACCAAATCCTGTGAGCTCCCGTTATGGGATGCTAGCAATTTCCTTGCCACACCATGGGACACATCTGATCTGACCTGTCCTTCACTAAAACTATTTGCATGCCCCTGCCAACCTGATCCATCTTGGCTGTCCTTAACAGAATGTGAACTGCTCTATGCCAAACCAATGACCCCCAACAACTCTGACACCCTAAAGGCGCAAAGTACATCCATACAGTCAATGTCACCCACACAACATAATCCACCGATTCCCCACTTACCATAGTTAAACCCTGCAGCAAAATCTTCATAACCTGCCTTGTCACCGGCCAACACTTATCGCTGTTCAGACCTTCCTCCCTACCCCATCCCTTCAACACCCACCCCACTGTCTAGGATTTAGTGAAATCCTGCAGCCTCGCCACAAGAACAAATACACTGATTGCTGCTAAGTCCACCTTAACCAATTTTACTGCCTTACTCTGAGCTCTAGCCCAGGCTAAATATTGCAACAACAACCATTCCAACCAAACACCTTCCTCCTCCATTAAATGCAAAATAAATCTATCAAATCACACAAAGCCCTACTGTAGGTCTTCCTGGTGGGCACCACCAAGGACTATTCCACCAACATCCTGATCAAAGCAGTTCGCCACACCTCATGTGGCACCACCACCAGCTCCTCTGCTGCCAATGAGGCCAACTGCCAGAATGTGGAAAATGAAAGTGAGACAAGCTGTCAGCAATTCCATTCCTAACACCTGCTACATGCACACCTGTAAAGAAAAAAATAATCAAAAAACTCTGTAAAACTAGCTTACACAACACCAACAAAAAGCACTCCGACTTATCCATCTTAATCTGTAAAACCTGCACCACTGCAATATTGTCAGAAATAAATACTACCCTCCTGTCCCTCAACCATTCCTGCCACAGTACAGATCCCACCTAAATTGGCATTAACTCTAAGGAAGCAGCATCCCGCTTCCACTCATCCTGCCACTCAGCTGGCCATGACAGTGCAAACCACTTGCCCCTTAAAACTGCCCCCATACCAATGCCCTCTGCCATGTTAGTGAACAACTGTAAGTCCCATTGCCCTACCCAATCCAACTGCCAAAATGTGACGCCATTACATTGTTCTGAAAACTGCAATGACAAAGTTAAATCTTCATGAGTCAATTTGCCAATTTTCACACAATGATTCTTACTTTTCCCCTTCAACAAAAAGGCTACAGACCTATAAAAACTACGCTCCAGATGAACAGCCCAACCGACAAAATTCAGGAGCCATTAGAGTTCCATAACATCCACACCTTGTCCCTAACATTCATCCAAACTATGTTCTCTCTTAATCTGGTAATGTTCTCCCCAGGTAAACAAAACAGTCCATTTTCTGCATCCATAAGCACGCAATCCAGTGGTTCCAGTCCTACCTGACTGGTAGACAACAGGCGGCACTACGGCAGGACAAACTCTCCAGCCAGCTACCTCTCACACTTGGTGTCCCTCAAGGCTCCATACTATGTCCACTGCTCTTCTCTATTTTCATTAACAACCTTCACACTGCTATCCCTAAAGCTACCTGTATTCAATATGCAGATGATTCCACAGGTGGTAGTATGGCCGGGCAAAATCTCCAGCCAGCTACCAATCAAATTTGGCATCCCTCAAGGCTCCATAATAGGTCCACTACTCTTCTCTATTTTTATCAACAACCTTCACACTGCTATCCCTAAAGCTACCTGTATTCAATATGCAGATGATTCGATGATTCCAATCTCATCTGCTCAGCCACCCTCCCCCCATCCGAACAACAAATCTGAACCCAAAATACATTTAACACTATTGAGAACTGGCTCACCAACCAATGCCTACTGCTGAACCCCAATAAAACTAAACTTCTACTCTTCACCCCCCACTAGTAGATCTGCCACACTTTCATTCTCTGTCACATCTAACAATGGTACCACTATCTTCCCAGATCAACACACCAAACTTCTAGGGCTAATCATAGACAACAATCTCAAATTTGACCTACAGGTTAACAAAACCACACAGCTCATCAATAAAAAGCTTGGATCACTGTATAGAAACAAACTTTTTAACCCCACTGGCTAGGACTGCTATCACCCGGTCACACCTACTCTATACTCTTTTATATGCCTCGCCTGTACTCTCAAACCTCAACAAATCCGAACTAGGCAAGCTGTCCCATAGCTACAACCATATTGCCAGATTCGCCACTGGCTCCACCTATGGAACCCACCACTGCCAGAACCTAAAACAACTAGAGTGGCTAGAACTGCCCAGTTTAATTCAATTCAATCAGCTCTTAAGAGTGCACAAAATTCTGTACCACCCTGAGGATACTCCCTGACTTATAAATATTATTAAGCCATATAGCAACCTGAGATCCCTATGGTCAGCCAACAAACTACTGGTCCAAACACACAAAGCTAATAACTTTGCTGGTGAATCTGTTTGCCAACTTTGTTGGCAAAACCTCGAATTCATTGCCAAACTATATAACCCTACAATCCTCCAGAAGTCTCTTAAAAAAAAAACCCTCAAACAGTATCTCAAACTAAACTGGCTTTGCCCATGTACAAACCCTGATTAAGTTATAAACTGAAAGCATAATCTGGAAATATCATAACATGCAACTACGTCACCAAGCTCTATATCCAATTTGACATCTCTTGCTTTTAATTGTGTCTGTCCGTGAAAATTGTGCATCCCTACTAGGGAACACTACTAAGCCATTGTACATAATCACTTTATTTTATATTTTCTAATGTTATCCAACTTCTTGTGTAATCTATGTAAGTGTGTCTACTTGGAGCTTTTCTCCCCAGGCCTCCACTGAAAATGGACATGTATCCAGTCAGATTATCCCAGTAAACATACGTAAAATAAAATAAATAAATAAATAAAAGAAGAACAAATAGCAATATGTTGTTATGTTAATATATAATTATAGCAGTTCCTTAGTATCATACTGTGTCTTTTATTGTAAGGGGAGGGCAGGTCATATACATTTCTCATTTGAAGAATTGCTTTTGAAAGACTTTTACTGTTATAAAATATACATGTGCTCCCATAATGTCAATTTGCTATTTTATGGCTGAATTATCCCTCAGCTGAACTGTACAATATGACCTATTGCATAGATAATAAAGACATTTTCTGAGTATTATATGCCATATAAAATTGCTGTAATTTTTAACTCACAAAGTCTCATTCAGTGCATGATTTGATGAAACGTACCATGACCTCATCGATGACTGAAGATTGATGACCATGCCTATTTATGTTCAAAAATATAACTTCAGTTAACTGATACATTATGTAATGCCTTGCATTATTATTTTGCATGCTTATGCTAAACAGAAATGGTTAGAATAATAAAAAGAAAACACTGTTTTACTCTGATGCATTTGTAACATTTATGGACAGATCACCTGTAGCTTCTTAACTTGTCCATTTAGAAAAAAATGTTTTTTTCCAGACTTAGAATAATGACAGGATGAAATTGTCTCTGACTGGGAGCATAAGCCAAAACTTTCAACATTTATTGCCTAAAATAATTTGGAAAATGCATTAACTACAAATGCAAGTTCTTTTCATGGCAGAGTAATCAGGGGACTAATAACATCTCTTTAAAGAACTGAAAGCACAACTTAGTTTCAGTTAATGGCTGGAGGGTTATCATTGCACTGTATCTTTTCTTTTGATATTGTTTTATCTTGGCAAAAGCCAAACCTCTTATGCATTTTAAGCTCTGTATATCTCCTGGACTCTTTATGTCTGCATTTTTTTCCTCTGTAATACTATACCAGTGCTGGATTTTTTGGAAACACTATTCCATTAGTTTAGCAACCTGGCATGTTTTTGAAAAGCTATACCCATCCTCGTTTTGCAGCATCATGTGGGGACTATCATCACTGAGCATGGGCTGCTGTTTTAGCAAGATATCTATATTAAAATACTACATTATTTATATAGTTTTCATTTGGCGATTCAAATGCTAATACAACTATTCAAAAGTACTTGTTTTCTTGGCCAGATAAAGAACCTTGCTTGTAATTCAGCTAGGCTTATTTTCACTGTCAGAAAGAGAACATTGTTTAAGTGACATTGTCAATGACATAAAGTAAGTTTGTGGAAAATGGAGAACTCAAACACAGTACCACTGAAAGAAGCTCATTAGCAGTTCATAGCTGTAGTATCTTCAAACCCCTGAGCTGTACTGCCAGACTATGCATGACTACAGTATGCTTTGAACATTTGATAATACCAATACAAACATTTTCTTGACACTTTCCAAAATGCTTTAACATTACTTAATGTCATATTCTGATTTGTAATTTTCATTGATCATTTTACACGAAATGTGTTGCTTTGACATGTTTATCTAAGTGGCTCAACAACACAACTGACACTTCCTGTTTAGCCTTTACTCCTAGTTACCTTTTCACCAAATAACTGTCAGACAACTAGTTATACAACATTAACTGTCAGACAACTAGTAATACAGCATCCATCATTTACTTCTTTTCTTCCATAAGCAGTTTTCCTCTCATCACTGCGATAGCCTTTTCACTGGCTGAATGTTGTATAATATAAAATGAAAACTAACTATCAAACTCCCTAATCATATAACTAACTAAAACTCCAGATGACTTGTATTCAATGAGATATTGGATATCACTTTATATATGCTTACCAATTATGTCAATATACACCGAGTTACAATTTTAAAAACAATATCACTTAATAAAATTCTTAATCCAGTTCAACATGTGTCCTTGGAGCCGTCATATATACTCCAAATGCAAACACTTTCACAAACATTCCCCATTGTACTTGTTCATATAGTTTCAGTTTTTTCACGTTACACCTTTCAGTACCATTGTCTTCTATGATGTGGGGACATGCATGTCTCCATCTCACCCTGTCTTAGAAGAAATAACTTGTTTCAAACTTAATCTCCTGTTGTAGTTCTCAGCATTGCTCTGTTCCTTCCTCATTGGATTAAAATCTTAATGCCGTGAGATGTTTTATGATTTCAAGTGAGTTACAATTCTGTTTCATATTTTCAAAGCATTTTATTTTATCGATGCTACGTGTACTACACGCAAATTGTTACTATGTATGATGGCCATCACCAGTTTCATCTTCTCATTCTCTTTGTTTGCTTCATGCTGAGAAGGTATTAATACATGCATAAATAACTTTTTATCTATAAAGACTACACATTTGTGACCAACAGAAAAATGCCAGGCACTACCAAAAGCACTTCTCCTTCAAGCTACATTAAAATATACATCCCTCCCAAGGTTCTGTTACAGGTGATTAAAAGTCTATTTACCTTATTTCTTAACATGTCCTGCTATAGACTAACACAAAATATGTGAATCTATGATCAGAGCATGAGCAATAAAGTTTGAACATCCTTTGAGAAACCTAATGGTTATGCAGTATCAACATCTTTATACATGCTTAATACTGAGAAGACAGACTCCACATAGCCACATTTGTATTCTTACAAATTATAAGGTGTTAAGTGATGATGTGCATAGCTGACATATGTTAACAGAATGAAGGAACTCAGAGAGCAGTACCAGTAAGTATGGTTTGATAAGCAGGACCTGCTTTTGAACAAACCAGGTGGGAGATGGTCATGTGACTGACACTGTGCTGTCCATGCTGGAGAATGGAAGTGGTCAGAACAGCAGCACAGGAGGAACAATGTTAGGATGGCCAGGACCATTTTTACCTATTCACAGGGAATCATGGGAAATAGCATGCCTAACAAATAAGTGATAAGGTACTCTTACCAAGTCATAGGTGTGTGGGAGTGTGTGCAGCTGCCTTATGGGCCTGGATTATTGCAACAGCAAGGTAGGATCTATGAAATGCATTACAACAGGAAAAGATAGCATTATAGCCCAGAACAATGAAGCCCATTAAAATAAAAAAGCAGCAATCGCTTGTGACTGCAAAGTAAAGAAGAAAGCTAAAATTGTCAATGCACTCTGGTGTGGTAGCTTTGCCTTAAAAGCAAACAAACAAGCCAACAAACAAGAAAACAAGAATTTCTATGTTGGATACTTCCTCCCTTCAGATTTCACTGGACTGGACTGGCTATACCACAATTAACTAAACAGTTTATAAGGGCTTGCTGTAAGGTTTGACTACAACTCCCCATTGGAAACAATGCTCAAAAACATCTTGATTTGTATACAGTGAACTTCCAACCAACTTGATGCCTACAATTTGTAATGTTATGTTTATTAACCAGTGTTTTTCCTCTGTTTTATAGATGATCTGCCTGGGGGTGTAGAGGACTTCTGATGATGGTATAAGAAATGAAAACAGAAGAATTGCTGAGGAAATGGTTAAAATATGATATAATATGCTTATTAGGTAGACATTTGACTAGCATAAAGCAGAACAAACAGATAAAGTTTGTATGGGGAGGGAAGATGGTATGTTTTGTGGATAATGACATGTTCTGGAATCACAATATAGTTTAAGCTGAATTATATTACAATATATGAAGTAACTATAGTTTATTCTGGAAAATTAGTACTATATTGAATGGATACATTAAAAGTCAAGTTAAAACTTATGGTAGTTTATACTTTTACATCAGATAGTAAGATAACTTTTTCAAAAAATTAAAAAAATATTTGAATGTAAACATGAATGTAGTATTTTGGGAGATCTTAATTACATTAGGAGAAAAAAGAGAAGCTGTTGTATAAAACGTGTTTTACAATTTTGACAACATAAGACAGGAACATAACTATATTTATGTGATGGGAAAGCAAAGAACAAAAATTGTAACTTTTTTGTGCTCTCAGAGAAATCAGAAGAAGCTGATATTGGTTCTTTGTAGATTTTATGATCATGTATCAGTATATGGACTGTATTTGGATGCAGTTTATTATTGAAAAACACAGGATATGCAACAGAGTAACTGTGCATTGGTCAACATTACAGATATTACAAGATGAAATCCAGGCATTATTTACAGAAAATTTATAAATGAGAGATTTTTATAAGAATTGATTAGAATGATGTGTTGATTATAAAAGTAAATGTAACACTATATATCTTAATCTGGCATGAGTGTGGCGTAAGAGTAAGAACATTTATAAAGAAGAATGTCAGAAATTAGAGGAAGTTATAGGAGGTAGCAATAATAAGGTAATGCTACAGCAAAAATTAATACTTATATTGAATGAAGCAGACATAAATGGTAAGATATTAAGGCAAAGTACATGCTTAAAGATAGAAAGGAAAAAATACATTTTTTAAGTAGGCAAATGAACTATAACAAAAGATTGCTATTTGGAGGTACCAAATGATGTGATACTTAATACACAAGAAGAAATTAAAGCTCTAGAATCTTTTTTTTTTTTTTTTTTTGAAGTTAGATATGCACTGAAACAGATTATATAGAAGGTAGAATGGGGTAAACACATTTCTAAAGAAGCAATAGATATACTAAGCAGAGACATTATTATTGAGGAACTTCAGAAAGCAAAGCGAGAGAGGAACCACCAAGTTTGTATCAGGGACAATAGGGTTGATTACTCATTTTACAGAAAAATAGGCAAGAAAGAACTGAAATGTTTTCATAAAGTGCCATGTGAGTCAAAGAGTCAAGGCATGAAACCTAAAGAAATATATAACAGTAATAACAGACTTATTCGGAAGAAGGGTGATAAGAAAATATTAGGTAAATGGAGACTCATATCAAGATAGAAAGTACAGTATAAAATATTCATGATTATTTTTTTTTCAAATAAGGTTTAATAATGTCATAAAAGAGGTAATTGGAGATTGAGTATGTCATATGAAAGGAAAGGATATCAGAGATATGTTGGTTGTTGTTAAGGATATAATAGATGAAATTGTATAAAACCAAGGTGACGATGAATTGATTTCATTTGATATTAAAAAAGCATGTGATAATATAACCTTTAAAACAGTATGATATTTCAGGCAAAAGTACTAAGTTTTTCAAACTTATTTAAGAAAATGCTGCAACTAAAAATATATTAATAAATAGTTGGTTAAGCAGCAGGATTGTGGTTAAAAGTGAACTATGTCAAGGATGCTTAGTACAATAGTGTTTTTTTAATTTGTTTTTTTTTTTTTTTGTAATAAATGCTGTTAAAATATAATTGTGAAACAAATATGATTTAAAGAAACTTAGTGAAACTTTCTATAATGATTTGCTATTCAGACAATATTGTTATAATGGTTAAATGCAAGGTATGTTTAAGTGATGTGAAGTACTTGTGTGTTTTTTGAGTATTGTTGGATAAGATTTAAGTATAGAAAAATGTAAAAAAAAAAAAAAGTGGAGAAATAAGGAAAATAAGTGGTATATATTTTACCAGGCATGATTTTCAAGTGCTTTATAGGTTCATAGGTAGTTACTAGGCTAGATGTCCATGTGAGTCATTTTAAGCTTAGCCAATTTCCTTTCTAAAGGTGAGACTCAAACCTTGTACTTTATGTTTGTGAGGTAAACAGTTTAACCATTATACCAGTCCCACCCCAAAAAGTTGATGCTGGAAGGAGTCAAACCCATAACCTTTGAATGCCTTTTACAATATCACTAGAAGCCCAATGTACTATCTATTGCATCACAGAGCCAGTTAGGCATTAAATTTAGCTTATGCAAATACAATGTGCTGATTTAAAACAAGTTGTAAAATGTTTAATTGTCACATGAAAAAATGTAATGAATGTTTATGAATCGACGGATGGATAATCACAAATTCATTCTTGCTTCAATGCCCATATCACTCAAGGATAAGGACAACATGTAAATCTGGGTTATTTATACTTAAAATATAAAGGTTAATAACTTAATGGGAATGTATGGCTAGGATTCTAAAGATTCCCACTAGTTAATAGACTATTAAGTACCTATGAACTTATAATGCATTTATTACTATGAAAGCTAGGTTATTTAGGAGCAGTATTATGTTTCCTGAAAGTCTTGTAAAAGGATCAATTAGAAGTTGTTTCTCATACAGCTTGGGGTTCTAGAATAAATTCTGTAAAGAGAGGAGTAGTATAGTATGTAAGAGAAAAGTTGGGGGTGTTTAATAAATCAAGTAATTTTGGGGGGCTCATTGAATTTAATTTTTGGTATTGAATGTTATACAAAAAAAAAAAGATAGTGATACTAAAACAAGTGTAAAATAACAATACATTTGCAATCCAGGAAATATAACAAAGATGAAAAAGTTGAGAGAAAAATATTAAATATATTAATAAAGTAAAAGAGTAGTAAAGTCACATAATAGAAGTCACACACACACACACACACACACACACACACACACACACATACACACACACACACATGAAAGGTTGGTATAAAAACATTCCCACAGATTCTCCATCATGTCATGCATGGCGTGCAAGATCAGTGCAGGAGCTGTAGCAGGCAATATGTCTACCTTGCTATCCAGGAACAGCCTGCAGGGGCGTGGAAGAGCGCTCCTGCACTAATCCTGCAGAGACTAAGCCCCTGTATGCAAATCACCCCATTTGCAGGAGAAATCCATGCAGATGGGATGAATCTGCAATCCAGGAAGCTTACAACTGGCTGTGCAGGACTAGTGCAATCTGCAGAAATGTACTCAGTTAGTAACTGGGTACATTTCTGCAAAATCCAAAACGGAGCTGTGACAGCTCCAAATAAAGGCTGCATATCAGTGAGGAAGCATGCCAATGGCAAAGTATAAGGTCATTGGCATTGCAAACAGCCAAAAAAAAAAAATCAGCTTTTATTTATTTTTAGCTGATCTCGGCTGTTTAAGCGTAGGGCAGAGGCACGTAAACGGGATTGTGGGAAAATAACAAAATAAACCTAAATTAAGCATTCTAACTAAAATCATTATTCTGCCATGCAAGGCAATGGCAGGCAGAAGACAACATGGCCAGTGAGTAGTGGTTGCTAAAGGGGGAGGCTCAGTGTGAGACATGTAACTATTCATTAGCAGGCAATCCTATGCAAATGAGGAGAATGATAGTGAATCCCAGTTTTCCCCAGCATGCTAGTCAGGTCCCAACAGTGTAAGAGTAGGAATAGCTTGGTGCAAGCCTAGGAGCTAGCTGACATCATTGGGGGGGGGGGGTGTCAGGCATACTGTAAGCAGATTGGAGCCCTGTGGCTCGGGTTTGCTCCTAGCTTACAACAGCTAAGCTAGGGGGTGTGTCTGAATCTGCCTAGCACTTTTTACATTGCCTAAATGGGTGTGCGCACCACGCACCAGGTGTTAAAGGTTTTAAAACAAAGTTAAACAAGGAAATAGCAGCACTGTGCACATTTAAGCACTCTGTTTGCTCGGTGCACCCCCGGGCTTAAACAGGAAGGCAATGGGAAGGGAAAACAGCAGTAGGAAGGCAACTAAAGAGAGCTAGCATAGCTGGCAGGTGAAATGTATCAGAATCAGCCAATTACACAGGCAGCAGACCAGTCCAGCCCAGAATACTACTATAAACTATGCAAACACCTTCACCTCTGGTATTTCCAACAATTTACACCACCATTGTAAACAAGCGGGGAACTTTTAACACTCACAACAGCAAAATGATAGGGGCTGCAATAACTATCACACAACAACTTGTGGAATAGGCTGAGGGTGGTGAGGATGTGAATGCTGTCGACCAACCCACAGTGAGGAGACAGAAAAGAGTGTACGCACCCAGGCTAACCTACCAGAAGCTACATGAGCTAGGGATAGTGGAGCACTATAGGGTGGACAGGGACCTCCTACAGCAAATTGTTGAGCTGTGCTGGCCACGCCTGACACACAGAACTAACAGAGGGGATCCCATCCCAGCGGATACCAAGGTATTTGTAGGCCTAAGAATACAAGCTACAGGTACCTTCCAAAGGCCAACTGGGGATATGATGGGGACCTCACAGGCATCAGCATCCAGGGTACTCCACCAGTTCCTAGATGCCATGTCAGCACATGTCGGTGAGCATGTATATTTCACCAACACCTGTGAGGCGTTGGCCAGCAATATGCAACTGTTCCACCAACTAGTAGAACGCCCTGAGGTAGTTGGTGCTATAGACTGTGATCCCATATGCATCAAAGCACCACCTGGTGAGTGGGATAGGGTCTACATTAACCGCAAGGGCTTCCCCTTCATCAACTGTCAGGTTATGTGTGATGCCTAGGGCATAATAATGAATGTGAGTGCTGGCTGCTCTGGAAGCTATCATGATTCCCACATCTGGCATCTGATGCAGCTGTACCAGAGATATGAAAGTGGGGACATCCCTCACGGTCACCTAGTGGGGGATGCTGGATACGCACTGGAGCTGTGGCTGATGGCACCCATCGGAAATGTACACACACCTATACAAGAACTCCACAATGAGGCACACGCACAGACCAGAATTATAGTAGAGCGTGTGTTTGGGATGCTTAAGTCATGGTTCTGGTACCTGGATATATCCAGTCGAGCCTTGCAGTACTCACCAACTACATGTACCCAAATTGTCCTCGTATGTGCCATGCTACACAATATGATCCTGTGGAAACAGCTGCAGCAGGAACAGCATGGGGCAGGGCCACACAGCCCCTCACTATTGCCAAGTCCTGCACAGGCACAGAGAGACTCGGAGGAACAACCTGAGCCTGCCCCAGTAGGCAGAAGGAGGCGTGCCCAGTATGCCCTGGCCTTGGCAAAGACACAACGCATAGCACATACACTGACACAGGAGGGACCCAGGGAATAACACCTCTCTCTGACTCTCACATACAGTAAAAGGGATGCCAAACATTACACTACCTGTGCTCAACCATGTGTAGGGAGTGTACTATGTGTATCGGACATAGGCAGCCCTGCAGCACCACCCCCAATACTGGGACACCCACAAGGTAAGTTGCTCACACATGCCAGTCAAGGGGGTTCACATACCCAACAACAGTCACAGCCAGCAGGACAAGTGTAGACAAACACAAACAAAGGCTGTGCTATGGCCTCTGAATGAGGCCTATGGGTAACCCCCCCCCCCACAAGGCCTACACAGACAGACTACAGCAGGTCAGGCAGTGGGACATCAGTTCTGAAGGATAAGAAGTCAGAAACTAATATGTACGTAAATAAAAGCTAAGATAGAACTGCATAGTCACTGGGAGTTTGATACCCTGTACTGGTAGGTTTGTGACACAAACATGCATAGGTTTTACTCTCTCACCCCTCCCTGGCTTTTCTGTGCCTCTGTTTGCCTCTCTTACTCCCTCTCTGGTGGATATGGAGACTTACACCTGCTTT
This sequence comes from Protopterus annectens, assembly GCF_019279795.1. Lineage (NCBI taxonomy): Eukaryota > Metazoa > Chordata > Ceratodontiformes > Protopteridae > Protopterus > Protopterus annectens. The sequence continues at coordinate 19,708,619 of NC_056727.1, read as the reverse complement.
GCTTATGCAGCAGAATGTGTATTTTAAGTGATGCTCAGGATCAGCTGATGGTCTCTGCATGAATTGCAGCCCTCCTATAGCTGATTGCATGTGTAACAGCTGTGGCAACATTCCCATAGCTAATAACTGCATGAAAACATAAACCAGTATCTAAGAACATCATGTTGCTGTTGGGCCTTTCATTCACTGTGAGCAGGAACTCGATCTGTTGTTTGGCAAACAGCATCTCAGATGGATCGGGTGTACCTCTAACAACATACACTGTGGAGACTGGCCAACACACAGGAGGCGGATATGCTTCACCTGACTACAGACTGTAAGTGTTGCTATACTGCATTTGGAGTAATGTTGGTTTAACAGGGTGTGTGTGGATATGGCTGTCCTACATGTTTACATACCTGCCATGTCAGTGCTATATTAATGAAGGAATACCCATCTGTAGGGCCATCTGCAGACTGGCCAGTGTGTAGTGCCTTTTGTTTCAGGTGTTACCCAGTGAGCACCTATCTGTGAACTGCAGAAGGCAGTGTGAGGATTGCAGTCTGTAGATGGTGACAGCCGTGAGAGTTACTGACGTCAAATCCCTCATAGGAAATATGGTGAAAGAAACTCTGTTACAACAGTAAATGTATGAGGTTATCACAGCAACATGTCAATGCTGGCCCTGTGTATGTGCCTCCAGCCACAACCCTCACAACCTTTGTACATATGTCATGGAGTAAGGGCTGCATATGTACTGTATACCATAATTAGTGGCATCATATCTGGTAACAACCCAGTGAGATATCAGACTGCTACACATGTACTGTATAGTAGGGATTACATTTGATGACATAACCTGGAAATTCTGTGGTGATGTGTACAGTAGTGTGTGTATTGTTAATATGCACCTTGGCCTGTGTACAGACTGTGGTAGATGTCATTGTTCTTGGTCCTGTTCTATCTGATGTTACATCCTGCTCCACTGTATGTTACCCTATCAGCTTACATGTTTGTAGGGCCATACACGCACATGTCCCATACCACAGACAGGCAGCAGACGACACTGTGTATGATATATGTAGGGTTAGTGTGTGGGTGGCACATATGAGGTTGGTGTTGAACAGATAGTCCATACACTGTAATAATACGCTAGCATGCCATATGTAGCTGTGGCTGTGTTCACATTGGTTGTGGTGATGCACTTACACACAGGTGTATGTTACTCTGTGCCATGGCATGCCTGTAGAGCCTGCTATGCCATACAGACTGTTCTGTTTGTCAGTGTGTTTGTGATGGTGTCAATTGTGCCTTGTTATGTAACAGTTAGATCCCAGTGTGTCAACTGAGTAATTTACCCCCTAGGGATTGTCTACAGAGTGCAGTTCAAGGCTGCTGAACTGTACACCTGCATTACTTACTGTTGATTGTTTGGTATCCTGTGGTCCAGTCTCTTTACAATTTTACTACTTGATGGCCTTGGCCTGGACAGCAACATTTGTTAACATTTCCGGACTATTATATTACTATACCTGTTTCACAGTTGCATTACTCAGTTTATATGGATGTCCATGTCTAAACAGCTGTATGACATGGCATATTCAACTGTAATAGTACACAGATAAAGCTTTCCCAATTATGCACACCTTTGTTTGGTGGTATAGCCTTTGATACCTCTGTGGGTAAATGTTGCAGGCAATGAATGTCATTTGTATGGGTGGCTCAAACAGTCTCCAGTTGGTAAGGTGGCAACTGTAGGAATAGTGGCTGTTCCATATTGTGTGCACGTACTACATATGTAACTTAATATACATATCACTGCGTGTGTATGTGTAGTTACATATATATCTATATATATGTATACATATATATGTATTTCTGTATCAGCATATATGTGTCTGTGTATATGTATCCTAGGGATGTCCATGCCATGCCTGTTCCTGGTTATGGTATCTGCAACACTTGGTAGTGTATTGCAGGGGGGACGTGTTTGTCTGTTGGGGGGGTATACCTATCCGTACAAGACATATATTGTTTGGGCCCTCTCAACCCCATTAACGTTGCATGTGGACATATATGTTATTGTTATTTCCCCATTGTTATCAAGGATATTTGTCCGTATATATATATATATATATATATATATATATATATGTATATATATATATACACATACATATATACATACATATATATGCTGACATATATTTAACCTGCCGTATATATTTAGACATATAGATGTAGACATACATATCTAAAGATGTAGGGATTTGCATGTAAATATGTTCAAATATATTTATATATGTATATATTTCTATATATAAACAAACACAAACAATATATATATATATATATATATATATATATATATATATATATATATATATATACACATATATAGATATGTTGTATCTGTGTAGATATTAATATATTTACACACACACGTACATCTAAATGTTGGAATACATTCTCTGTACTGTTGAATGACTGGGCTGGATGATATGTTTTTGAAAACATCAGTGTTATGTACATCTGACATGACTTAGTGGTAATTCACTTTGACTATGGTGTGCAGGGTCCTGGGTTTGAATCTTGCAGAGGCTGTTTATTTTGTTGCTGGGCAGAACACGGGCCACAGGATACAGAGTGATTAAGGCACTTTAAAGCAGTTGTAAGTGGGTATGGACAGAGGTAAGCACTGCTAACGTCCGGTTACAGTTTCATATATTCTGTTAGCTTCTGAATTGCTTAACCTGTGTAGGCATTGCTTACCCCCATGGAAACAGGCTTAAACCCGCTTACTGCTGCTTAAAAGTGCTTACTCCCACTTGCCCCCGCACTAATATGTTTAAAAGAAATAAAAATACCAACACAGCCTCCTGTCTCAGAAGCGAAATAGTAAGCACCAGCACGACACCAATAGGTTCCAAAATACAAAAGGTTTAATCCAATAGTTTGAACAGTTGAGCGCTTTTATCCACTAGGGATTTCATCAGAACACATGGTAAAAACTGTTACTTCATTAAATACATTCAAATTTATCACATGTCACTCATTCATTAGTAGTTTAAAGTGCTAGTGCTAAAAAAACAAATAGTGCCTTCCATTGTTACATTCAATGATAAAAACTACTGTCACTAATTTAGTAACAACCATTGAGGTCAGCCCTTAAATATGGAGACTCCAAAACAAATTATAGTTCATTTAAAATACAATTAAAATACATTTAATATGCATCAAAAAATAACTAAACAATGCTGCCCTTACTTACAATTGTCTAAAATGGGTTTGATGGAAACGTGCTCATTAATACCAGGATGTATGGAAGCATTTAATTTGACCTGCCACCTAACTTCCTTGTCACTCACCATTTTCTTAATGTCCCCACCCCTTACATTAGATCTGACTACCTCCAAAATCCCAAATGTGAAATTGGAACAATCCTTACTGAATTTGATATGTTTCCATAAAGCATTATTCTCATCCTGTTTTTTAAAAAAAAAAATTGATTTATTTGGCTGTCTGCACTAATTGCTCCTGTTTTTACGTAGGAAAAACTATCAGGTGCTTACGTAATAGGATTTATGACCATCAATATAGCATTAAAAAACAGGATGAGAATAATTATTTTTTGATGCATATAACAATGGAAGGCACTTTTTGTTTTTTTAGCACTAGCACTTTAAACTACTAATGAATGAGTGACATGTGATGAATTTGAATGCATTTAATGAAGTAACAGTTTTTACCATGTGTTCTGATGAAGTCCCTAGTGGATGAAAGCGCTCAACTGTTCAAACTATTGGATTAAACCTTTTGTATTTTGGAACCTATTGGTGTCGTGCTGGTGCTTACTATTTCGCTTCTGAGACAGGAGGCTGTGTTGGTATTTTTATTTGGTGGACTGTTCTCAGTTTTTATTTATTTTATGTTTAAAAGAAAAGAAAAAGGGATTGATATGAAAGTGGTGAGATAAAGGGCACAAAGAGGGAAAGACAGTAGGGGAAAATAGCCAGGGATGTGCAGGAAGGGTGTAGGGAAGGTCCATAGCTGCCAATTTCTTCTACAGCAACAGCTGTGGATATGCACTGAATTTGAAGGTAGACTTGGAGACTCAAACCCTTGGGAGTGGGTGAGAACAACAATAATACATTGTGATGCCACTTAGACTGGATTACATGTGTCCAGTGGACACGTGTGAAATGGACAGCTATGTATGGGGCAAGTTTTTTTTTGTGGAAACAGATTGCCCTTTTTTCTTCTTTCGGGTGAGAGTGGGATGTTGGGGAGGGATAGTAGGTATATTTGGGGCGGTAGATTGGGTAGATTGACAGACAAGACAAACAAGACGCATACAGGGGAGGTATATAACACATGTGGGGGGGTAAATACCTTGATGGGGAGGGGAGATGAGATATCAGAAGCCCACAAGCCCCCTAGTGGTAACAGTGAGACTGAGGTCCCCACCCATGGGCAGTCATCACTGCACCTTCACAGCCCCAAAGGTGGCTGTGCTTGGGGCTGAGTCTCAGATCCAGGCTGACTCTCTAATTGCGACACACAGCCCTCGAGCTGGTGTAGAAGATCATCAAACTGCTGGTCGATCTCTCTACGCACCGTGGCCCAGACCTGGCAACAGGTGACAGGTGCCTGTCCACGCCCACTCCCGGGGGGGTGAGCCCCATCACCTGAGGTGGTTCCACCTGAAGGTGGTGCAGGACCAATGGAGTGGGAGGTTCTGGGTTGGGCCCCAGACATGCTGGTGCCTGGTGCCATGGCCAGCTGAGGTGGGACAGGTGGGTCCGCTGGAACCGGCCTTCCCAAGCGTGCTATAGTGTTTAGATTTCATCATCATATGTGGGTTAGTAATAGTCAACACATTCCAAGGTTAGTTATAACAGCATGCATAGATATTCCCATTAACCCAGACACCAGATACGGAACAGTTCCATGGCAAACAGAACACATGCATATATATATACGGGACCACAGTGGTAATAATAACAGCATACAGATACAGTGATGGCACCATGCCACCAATGTTGAAATAATTCAATATAGCACATGCATGGGAACCATTAACATATTTATCAAACAACTGGACATTATTAGAGTCATTACATACCAGTTGGGGTGGGTATGTTGATTATTGTTGGAGATATGGTGGGGGGGGGAGAAAGATGTCAATTAACAACTAGTATATTTCTGTAGTCCACATTACTTTCCTAGTCAGTGCTGTTATCTGTACCTTACAAGTCTTACTACACTTCCCTATAGCCTTAGTTTGGACAGTGATATGGCTGTCATCATCATTACACATGAACCAGTTTTACCTGCAGTATACATCTCTTACCTGGTATACCTGTGGAGGGACTGTTTGTTAACACTAACTAACTGTTTCTACACATACTCCTGGATTCCGGGTTGATGTTTTGCACATAGCTATCCAACTCTTTCTGCACAGACTCTGGCCATGTGTTTACCACATGCTTGTGTGCCGGGACATATCTAGAATATTGCCCTCTTCCACCTTTAGTGACCTGACACACACATATACATGCTTTCCTACACAGTTATATTATGTAGCACAGTGTGGTTGACAGTGACCACTGATACTTTATTATTCAGAGAAACTGCAACACTCACAATTCCCTACAATACCAGAGTGAACAGTACCAGTACAGGTTATAATGGTCTGTATTCCTCAGCACAATGTTCATATCCAACGTACCTGTAGGAGCAACAATCACAATTCCCTACAATACCAGAGTGAACAGTACCAGTACAGGTTATAATGGTCTGTATTCCTCAGCACAGTGTTCATATCCAACGTACCTGTAGGAGCAATGTTTGTTAGCACTACCTGACTGTTGCCACACAAAGTTCGAGATTACACATTAGTATTATGTGCATACATCTCACTCTGTTAATGCACACATTCTGGTCACAGCTTGACAACATGGGAGTGTAGCTAGGTCATACCTGAAATATTACTCTCCTAACAGTTTCGGGAGTTGCTACAGTGACAGGTGTGTTCTCATAGATGTTTCACAATCCCTTGTATTCCCTGTTTCCTGGCTAAAAATCTGGGATCATCCCGCAGACTTACCAGGGGGACAGGCAGCAGATATGGACATTCTGGCCTCATCTGTACAGTTGTGAGGTATGATTCTGTATGTAGCCTAATTCCACTCCCAGAATTCAGACCATGGCTGTGTCTGCTACAACTTAAACACTTTCCATCACAGTTGTGTATGCTATCTATCTATCTATCTATCTATCTATCTATATATATATATATATGTATATATATTGCTGCATATCTCCTATCTGCTTTCTGTCTTTTGATCCCCTGTGCTTTTGCATTCTGACCTTGTATTACAACACTCTTATACAGATTTGCTAGACAGTTATATGTTGTGCAGGTGACATTGATGTGTAATACCTCATTATATAGAGCAACCGCATATCATTCTTATAATTCTGGGCACAGTGTTGGTATCTGACAGACCTCTGGGCGGAATGTTTATTAGCACTACCTGAATGATCCACACACAATACCAGATTCCACATTACTATTATGCACATACATCTCACTCTGTTACTGTACACACTCTGACCACAGCTAGACATGTTGGGGTGTAAATGGGACATATGTGGCTTCTTACACACATAAGGTATTGGGGAGTTGCTGGTGTGCCAGCTTAGTTATCATAGATGTGTGTCAATCAGTTGTATTTCCTGTTTGCTGTCTATACATCTGGGATCAACCCACTGATTTCTCAGGGGGACAGGTTGATAGGCAAAAGATATGGGCCACTTTACTGGACATATCTGTACAGTTATGGGGTATGATTCTGTATGCAGACCACTACCACTGGCAGGATTTGAACCGTGGCTGTGTGTGCTAAAAAATCAACAGTTTACATCTCATTTGTGTGTGCTATTCAGTTTTTGTTGTCTGCATTCTCTCTGTTTACTGTCTATGTGTCTCTCAGTTGTACTAAATGGCCTCTGGGGATTACACCTGTCATACACAGGCATTCCTACACATTCAATTTGTGTTGCACGGTGTGGGTATCAGAGTGCTTACTACAACAGTACTATTACATGATTTGAAATCTACATTACCATATGATACCAGAATATACACATGCAGTCCAGCAGTTAGATTTGTTTTATCAGGCTATTACACTTTTATTGACATACAAACAATATGAGACTCTTCCTGCCAGATTCTCTAGTGTATGCAGTACTTGCCTTGAAGAATACAGGGTTTATACAGGCAATTAATTTACTACTACTTTTAGTTTTATTTACTATGACAGTAAATGCATGAGTATTACTGACCTGCCTCGCATTGCAACCTCGCCGGGTGACTGATGTGGGCCTCCTGGTTCTCAGCCCACTCCATTGCAGCTGTGGGAGACATAAAGGGAATATTTAGCCATACATATCCATGATATACCTGAGCTGGCAATTATTACACACATACTGGGGTGATACCTAAACACGACTGGAACATCCCTTGGCGCTCTAGCCTCTTGGAACCACTCCTCCAAGAGGCCCCCCTTATGCCACTTCAGGTCGGCATAGTGGTGCCTGACATGCTCACCAGTTTGGGGTATGCCAGTAGCAGTGCTGAGGTCACAGGTGAGATGGTCCCAGGCCTCCGCCTTATTGGGAGCCCTGGTACTGGCTCTGCAGCAGTATCTGATCATGGTCTTTAACAAGGAGTCCTGCCATGACCTTGGACTCCTGGATGCACCAGCACTGCGCCTGAAAGTGTACACCTTCTCCCCTTACTGCCATAGTGCCTGCAAGGGGAAGCTACAACCAGTTATGAGATGTATTCCCACCTCTTGGGTTTAAATAGGGCCGATTTCCCTCACTGTTCCATGATTGGCCGGTTTTGAAAAGGCTAAGCTATGGGCAAACCTGCTTACCTACAGTTGGCATTGTTTAAAGGGGTATACCACTGGGCACAATGGGTTAGCTGCCCTACACATTGCTTACACCTCCTAAGCTGCCCTGTGCAATGCTTAGCATTGCTTACATTAGTCTTTGCATTATAATTCCTTTTTGGCATTGAGATATTATTCATTACACCTTTTATGTATGCCTGGTATTCATGATTAATGTGCACATACACTCTATGGGGTCCTTGTGTTTTATTGGGGACTTCAACACTCTATTATAATTACACCTCACTTCTGGGCTTACTGTTGTACTCCAGTTCACATACTTATGTTATGTAGTGGGTTGATGTTTGCAGATGACATTATGATCCGCAGTGAGAGTAGGGACCAGGTTGAGGAGACCCTGGAGAGGAGGAGATATGCTCTAAAGAGGAGAGGAATGAAGGTCAGCAGGAGTAAGACAGAATATGTGAATGAGAAGGAGGATAGAGGAATGGTGAAGATGCAGGGAGTTGAGTTGGCGAAGGTAGATGAGTACAGTTCAGAGTAATGGTGAGTGTGGAAGAGAGGTGAAGAAGAGAGTACAGGCAGGGTGAAATGGGTGGAGAAAAGTGTCAGGAGTGATTTGTGACAGACGGGTACCCATGAGAGTGAAAGGGATGGTCTATAAGAGGGTAGTGAGACCAGCTATGTTGTATGGGTTGGAGACAGTGGCATTGACAAAAAGGCAGGAGTCAGAGCCGGAAGTGGCAGAGTTAAAGATCTTAAGATTTGCACTGGGTGTGACAAGGATGGACAGGATTAGCAGTCAGTATATTACAGGGTCAGCTCAGGTTGGATGGTTTGGAGACAAAGTCAGAGAGGTGAGACTGCATTGGTTTGGACATGTGCTGAGGAGGGATGATGGGTATATTGGGAAAAGGATGCTAAGGATGGAGCTGCCAGGTAAGAGGAAAAGAGGAAGGCCTAAGATAAGGTTTTATGGACGTGGTGAGAGAGGACATGTAGGCAGTTGGTGTAACAGAGCACTATGCAGAGGACAGGAAGAAATGGAAACAGATAAACCGCTGTGGTGACCCCTAACAGGAACAGCCGAAAGAGAAAAAGAAGTGGGTTATGGAACATATAACTGTACACTGATTCCTTTCACAGGTTCAGTTTTGTTTTACTTTGGTGAGGACTTGTTTGCTGATACCTCATTTTGCTGTACTTCTGTGATGGCTTGCTGGTTAACTACTGTGACTATGGTGTATAGGGTCCTGGGTTTGGGACCTGCATGGCTGTTTATTTTGTTGCTGGGCAGAACAAGGGCCATCGGATACAGAGTGATTAAGGCACTTTTGAGCATATGTAAGTGGGTTTGCGTGATGGTAAGCACTGTTAACCTGCCGTTACATCTGCTTACAGAGAGTTAGCTTTACAATTGCTTAACCAGTGTAGGCATTGCTTACCACCATGCAAACAGGCTTAAGCCAGCTTACTAGTGCTTAAATATGCTTACTACTGCTTATTTGTGCTTAAACCTGCTTACTAGAGCCTTATTCAATATGACACTGACATCTCACATGTGCATTTATTGCAGTACTCCAGTTCATGACAATATGTTATTTAGTGGGTTATGCAACATAAATAATACTCATAATGTGCTTTGCCATGGGAAATGGAATGTGTTGCAGTGGGACTAGAAGTGCTAATGCCTGCTCGTAAGGTGAATGCTCTGCCCACTACACTATTGCTATGCTGCTTCATTTGCATATATCTTTCTTGTTATCATCTTCAGCCATTTAAGCTGCATTAACTGTAGCTAAGCAATGGGCACACCCGCGCACCTACTGTTAGCTTTAATCAGATTTAAAAAAAAAATAAAGGGTTTCTTCATTTTATTTATATATACTGACGCTGTTGTACACAAGGGGGACTGTTGGTGGGGATATGCGGTCACCTATGAGCGGTCTCGCTCATTTCATACCTTTTTCTGCTGTTCTTCATTGTGGAGGCATGTATATTACGGGAGCTTTGCTCTCAGACACACCTGCTGCACTCTTACATGCTCCGTGTAAGCCTAGGAGCTCAGGCGGAGCGCTTCATTACTATGCACGGTGCACTGCCATCCTGCTCCTAAATGGCTGCCTCTGTGCAAGACTAAACTATTCCTGCATGGAGAAATAGTAAATCCGAGAGATTATGTATAAATGGTATAGAATAGACCCTTGGAATGAAATAGAAACTGAAATTAAATAAGCTACTATAAGCAGGAAGATACGATTTGGGTATTTTAAGGAATGTAAAGATTTTTTTTTTTTTTTTTTTGTGATAGTTAATTCATAAACTTCCAGCAAAGTCAGCCATGAAGTATTAGCATTTTACTGAATAGTTAGGTTATATGTATAATACGGAACAAACAGCTGAATATGCTTTTATTAAATATGCAAAAGAAACAAATTTGGGACAGTAATGGGAGATAAATGGAATACTGAAAAAAATATACAAATTATTGTATATGTTTTTATAATGGGCTTGCAAAAATATGTAGGATGTTTGAATAAAGAATTGTTTGAATGCAACTGACTATTCGGTTGGCTAGAAGCTACAATGTTTTGTATAATATGAGATGGGATGGGTAAGAAATAAGAATGTCAGAAAAGTGGTTATGGATGAAATGGTAGGGAGCATAAGAATATTAGTTATTATGAAGTCTGCACTTGATATTGTATGTTTTTACAAATATAAAAGCAAGGAGAACAAATGCTGAAAAAGATTATTTTAAGAAGAGATTGTGTTTTTACATTTTGTGTAGTATTAATAATTGATGGTTTAAATAAAGAGCCCCTAATCTTTTTTAAGTGCAATGGGATTTGTTTTCTGTCCTCCTTATCTTTCACTAACTCATGCAGATAGGTCCTATATTTCATGTCTCATTCAGTGGACAGTTATATGTTCATGGGCAAGGGACCCCGCAGGTTTTTTTTTTGCAGGGGGGTGCACAGAGTTCCAAAAAATACTGTTTACTATAATTTTTTTTTTTTAATTTTAAATACAAATGTTTTCAGCTCTTGAAATCTAGATTTTCTTAGCTGGGAAGTATTATGATCAAACAGTGAGATTACATGTATATTATTGTTTAAAGTCTCTCTCTTGTGGTTTTGGATACATGAAAGCAAAAATAAATTAATACAAAGCAAATAAAAGAATAAAAAAGTGATAAATACAACAACATGGCCTGGCAAACATGTTAGTTTTAGGTTTTTATAATAATGAATATTTTCAGTGATTTTTAAGTGATTTTTAAGTTCTTAAATGCATTCATCAGTTGTTGTTTTTGGATATTTGTGCAACATACTTTGGTATTTGTGAAACTAACATTATGCAATCTAGAATAATAGTAATTTGTAAAATTAACTTATATATCTCTGCGATATTTTAAAAAATGTGATCCAATAATCTTTGAATTGCTTATGGTAATTCTTTATTAACACAAATCACATCTTATAATCATAAGCTATGTTTTTTGGTAATAAAGTATACCTTAAATGATAAATAGCTATATGTTATAATGAGCGGCTGTATGTTTAAATATGGATAGCTACTTTTTTAAAATGAATACCCACGGTAGTGGTGCTGCGGTAGTGTTGTCACCTCACAGCAAGACGTTGTCGTGTTCGATTCTCAGCTAGAGCGTCTTCTGTGTGGAGGCATGCGTGAATGGGCATGCCTTCGTTGAAGGTTGTACGTCAGGGCTGGTAACTTGGCACGTAAAAATCCACTACCAAACATTAGCAGACCGGAGTTCTGCTGTGGCGACCCCTAACTTGGATAAGCCAAAAGACACAACAGCAACAACAACTTTTTTAAAATGAATGTACTTTTGTAATCTCTAGGAAGAGGTTGTACTTGCCTTCATAATAATTATTGTGCAATAAAATAATAATTATACTAATAGAAATATCTTTAATGATTACATTATATAGTTTTAGCAGTACAGAAATGCATTCACTAGCAACTGCATTGTCATTTTTTAAAGCTATTTGATATGCATTTTGTATCTGTATATGCAAGTTTGAATACACAAATCTTATAAATGAAGCATTAAACATGCATACAACCCATCTTCTATCACTTTCTGTTGTTACAGGAAACAGGTTTACATGGCACGCTTTAATTTCAGATCCTGTAGTCGCTTCCTGTCTAAGAAAAGTGTAACCATAACATTTAAACTGCGGGAAACACACACACACACACACACATACACACACTGTACACCTCTTAAACACTTAAAAACACACACGCACAAACAGGATGTTGTAAGGACCAACATTGTTGCTAACAGCCTTGGAGGTCACACAACTATTTCAACTGATTTCCATATTATTTTGAGAGTAAACACCTGCCATGTTATTTTCCAGTTATGTTACTTTAAATTAATGCCATGCCATCTAAACATGGAAGTTAAGTACAGAGGTTTGTTCTGATAATGCTAGTTTCTGCTTCTGCTAGGACATCTTTAGCCTTCCTAGAAATACCATTATCATGTTACACATCCTCAGCCAGTTATGTAATACCAGTTGATGTGATGACAGAATGTTCCATTCCAAAATCAGCCATCTTGGATAAAAAAAAATGACTTCACTTATAGCTAGTGGATGAAAACATTCACAGATGTTCTGGCTAGCATTCTGTTTCCCTACAGAATGTATCTCAAGAGTTCTACAAAAATATTTTGTTAAATGATACATGAAATAATGGCCTGCCACATGTTCACTTATTTTACAATGAGCCAGGCTCTACTCCCTGACGTAGTGCATTTAAGCAGCATTATGTAAAAATGTCTCCTCCTCTATCTCTGTCCTCTGCCTTTTGTTTAATACAAACAAACATTAACTGAAGTAGTATAGCATGCTTCCATATGGATTCAAAGTAACTCATCAAGTTGTCTTTACTCGACTTGTCAACCCAGCACAATGGTGAAGAGGGAAAATGCTCTGAATGAGACACATTTAACCCTCATTTGAATGGCGGCTCAAGCTCTTGAACAGCCGGGGAGGAGAGGATGAGAAATTAGCGGCTTCTGCTTACCCATACCTGGGGGGAGACTGTGGTGGTTTGTTTTGATTTTCTGCTGCTCTAGAGCTAAGTGCAAAGGATCAGTAGCATGGAAAATAGGAAGCAATTGTGAGACAAATGTGTGATGTGTGTACTGTGATAGTAGCCCTTGTCTGAACAGGCAAGGAAGTGCAACTGTACAGAGGGCAAAGTATTGCTGGTCCCTAATGGGATGCAGGTGCTTATGTCTTCATCATGGGCATGGTTGGGGGTTACATTTATAAAATATGCTCACATTCAGTCCGAATACAGACACAAATTAGCCTCACAGCTGTCTGGATAAAGGCTTCCTTTAGATGGCTCATGGTGAGAAATGGCCTGAGTCTCATTAGTAGAGGTTTATGTTGGCAGGCATGGGGCAAAAAGCATAAACATTTACTGTATTTAATTAACTTGACTCAAACACAACAAACTTTTGTTGTAGACTGGTAAACCCCTCTGCACACCCACACATCTCCATCTTTAAATGTACTAATTTATAGATTGTGCATACCTGGATAAGGAAAATCCCCCCTCCTTCCCCAGCAGTTCCAGATCCAGATCTCTATAATGTCAGTGTACACTATGTGATTAAGCAGGGATTTGGGTAAACATTGTAAACAAATACTGTTACGAGAAACATTAGCTCATTATAAGCTATCCATCCCATTCTGCATTATATCTCAATGTTTTCCTTGACAATTTATTACATGGTTAAATATGGTAGTTGCATTGTTTTATTTCTGATGCCTTTGGGTGAATACACATAGAGGATCACATAGCTGGACATGATTATAAGTCTGAACAAGTAAATCGAGACTGGTGGTACTATAATAATGGAGATGGTCCTGCAAAATTGGAATTAAACACTTCAGGAATAATTGATCTGATGTCCTTGGATTGAACATAGCCAATATCAGGTGGCTCATGGTAGTCTCAGTCATTCATTTCATGAATAATCAACCCTATCACTCTAATGTCCAGCTAGAAAACTAGAGTATGATCAAATGAATGGGTAGGAGTGGAAACAACCTGAGTGAACCTGAATCTTTTCATAATGTGGAGGAATTCTTTGAAAAAAGTCACTGACCTGTTAATGATCCATGAACTGAAGTCCCCAAAGATGAGCCATCGGGGGCATATCAACCCAGATAAGATGAGGAAGTCAGTAAACTTCCAAAGGAATGCCCCAGCACTAGTGGATAGATGGTAGATGATGACACAACTAGAGGTTGCTGCTGTCCAAATGAAAAACTAAAAAAGGTTGCAAGTGTCAACCTTGATGTGCTTCAACTCAATGGCCAACTGATGGAAAATAACTCCACTGCCAAAGCAATCAAGCCTCAGATGCTGTACAGCTAAAAAACTGGGATATATTAAGGCAGCCAGGATAGGGCCAACATTCCCATCTAACCAGGTCTTAGCGATAAAAGTATCATCTTCATCATGCAACAGGTAAGGCAAGATAGTCTCTTTGTAAGCAGATCTGCCATTACATTACAGAAACCAGCTGAAATCTACAAGAAAGAAGGTCCCACATATCTATCCCTGATGGTTAAGGGGGATGCAATGAGTACCATATGCACCACGGTGCCATATGGGCCACATGTGGTTCTGTCCCATTAGGAGAGTAAAGGTATACTAGTATAGGTCGAGTATCAGAGATCTGATGCACCTGACTCTTGCTGCGCATGCTGCCTGCTCTGTGTCTCTTTGAAATACCCAGGCTCTGCCAAGTTATTCTAATGGGCCTCAGAAACTTCATCAGTAAAAGAAGAAAAATAATTAGTCTCTGTGATAAATGAACCCCCACAATGTAACAACATGCAGTGGGACAAAATAAAACCCAGTACAAATCAAGTGCAAAAAATATTAAAACTTGATATAATCTATACAAATAGATCACTTTCTAAAACTTGACTATTGATTGCATTGTATTAACCATGACATGAGTGAAATCAAACTAAAAACAATTTGATGTGTAATAAAACAATCTAAATAAAATATGAATTAAAACTTGCAAAAAGGTAGAACTGGTAAAAATAAAATTGCTATAAAGTGTAATTGTTGGAAAAGTAACCAGTTAAGTAAAAGTTCAACAATTAAAAGACAAATTTGCAAAACGCTAATATAGAAGAGAATATATATATATATATATATATATATATATATATATATATATATATATATATAAATATATATATATATAGTACAGGTTAAAAAATTCTAACCAATAAACTGTATATGTGTACAACTCAATGAACAAATGCCCAAAAAGTCCTATTTTACAGAATGTAGGTTAACATATGCAATAAAATTAGAGTCCAAGTACAGACCTGAACTGAAGAAGAGGATAAAAATAGTATTGCTGTCCCATTAAGAAAAAAAAGATTAGTAATTAAGTCCATAATAATGAGTTCTAAATATTCTACAGAAACTTAAAAACTGGCATGTCTAATCTGTAACAGAGGAATTAGAACTGAAAACCAAAACAAGCAATGTTAACATATTTGAGTATATAGTACCAACAGATATATAGGAATACGACAACAGTTGTTAATTTCTAAGTCGCTTTAATGGGGTTTAAGGAAATCCAGGCAGCTAATTACGCAAACATTTAAAAGGTAGAATGTGGAAGATGGAAGGTAAGGCCACTCCAAATGGCAGAAAAATTGCCAGGACAAACGTAACTAGGGCAGGCCAGTATCACACTCCTCCAAGAATAAAATCCCCACAACACATGCAATAGAGTTACAATAATAAGCTCAGTGCTTTGTAGTAACAGGAAATTATGATGATAAAGTGGGGCAGAGAAGCAGATCCTGGTCAGAGCTTGTGCAGTATAACTACACCAGAGAATATCTAGCTGACGGCTGTAGTCCTTCAACATTAAGTTTTACCATATGTAGCAACAGTGGCTTATTACAGGCAAAGGGACTATTCTTCACATATAAACAAGTATCGACAGCTTCAGCTGAAGCCCCCACACAAGATTAAAGACACACCTACCTCTCCCTTGTACGCTTAGCTCGACCAAAGTCCAGATGGCTTCTGGAATCCAAATTCTGCACGCGGATGCAGAAGATGAAGACATAAACCATCAGTCGCATTGTAGTACGTATGGAGAAGACGAAAACAGGTCGCAAGCACCTGTTCCATTTGTATGACTGGACACAAAGGGCATTTTTAAAGAAGAATGCCCTCAAAACGTTTTTTTTTTTAAATTATAAGTAAATTAATCTCCTGGACAGCCAATTCCAGGGGGGTGCAAGTGCACCCCCTTGCACCTGCCTGTGGGCACCCATGTTCATGGGTACATCCTTTCAGATTTCTAGAACACATACCTAAGCAAAACAATTAATGAAGAAGCAGTGCTACAAAGTAACATTACGCAAATACAGACCCATATATGTATGATGATCTCATTATCATTAAATTCATCTCAAACTCATCTTACCACTTTGTTTTGCACCTGAAGTCTAATTTGAAAGACATTTTTTCTTCAATCTATTCAGATAGCCTAGAATTAGATGATACTATAGTATGTTATGATCCAAGAATTGTCACGCATATACCCTTTATCAAGGCTTTTCGTTTTCAAAAGAAGAATGCAGATACAAAATATTTGATTACACTGAACTTAATAAAATATGTATGAGTGCATTGTCTGTTTCTCAATGTCTTTTTTTTTTAGCAGGGCCCCTACTCAATTAATGTCATGTAATTTGCTACCATTAAGAAATTAAGAAGATGATGGAATAATTTGTAGCAGATATTTTACTTTGGCAAATCTATTTTCCTTAAGATATCATGGGAAGTTATCTCTGGCCTTACCTACAACAACATAGCATTAACTGTTTTAATGAAACCCTAAGGAACAATTATTTACATACATTTGTTTTCTGTTTTAAGGATTAAAGAAAGTTGTTCTTAACTATATATTCAGCTTTTCCAACCATCAAGATTCTAAATATCTCCTTACACTGACCCTGCATATGGATCAGTGCATGTCTGGGGTCTAAATTAGAACACTGAACTTTCAAAATTTCGAGTGTTCTAATATCGACCTGTTTTCAGCGAACGTTGAAAATATCGAAGAAACAGAAAAACAATTTTTTTTCCTAGGGAAAGAATTTGGTTGTCTGTTTCTGTTGCTTCGGTATTTTCAGGGCTGTGGTGGAAAGTTAAGGGTCGGGTTCAGGTAAGTGTGTGATTGTGTGGATGCAAGGGTTAGGGCGGGTTAGGTGAGTTAGGGTTAGGTTGCGGGTCAGGTAAGTGAGCGAATGTGTGGACGTGAGGGTTAGGGTGGGGTAGGTGAGTTATGGTTAGGGCGAGGGTGAGGTGACTGTGCGATAGTGACGAACCTTAGGGTTAAGGTTTGGGTTAAGGTAAGTGGATAGTTAGTGGTGTATGTATAGTTTAGAGTAGGGTTAGGTGTAAGAGTTTAGGTGTATGTGTGTGGATTGCTGTTTGTTTGGTGTGCTTGTGTTGTGTGTATGTGTTTTGGAACAGCAATTTTTTTCCCTAAGAAAAAATTTGCTGTTCTGTATGTTCGATGTTTTAAATTTTTGATTAATAGGGTTCGATATTAGAACACTCAAAATTTTGAAAGTTCGGTGTTGTAATATAGACCCCATGTCTGGGGAAGGTTAGGAGTTCCTGGTAGACCTGATGGACAAGAAAAACGACTGGAGGTAGCCAATGATCAGCTGTGAGGAACAAAACCCCAGATGATGTCCGGAGTTGCTCAGTCTGCCACAAAAACATAGGTGCCATATACAGGCATGAATAGGGAGGTTTGGGTCCACTTTGTCCTCAGTACATGCTGATGAAATTCCATTTGTAAACAACATATATTGTTAGAGTCCACATTTGTACCCAGCAGTGCAATGAAGCACAGTGCATCCCTTGCACAGATCTGTAGATTTGACTGCTCTCATGATTGTTCAATTCACTGCAACACACCTACAGATGTGTCAACTGGACTCTACAGATGCTATAACAAAGAAATGAACATTTGACTTTCCCCTCTCTCTCCAAACTGCTGACTAGCTCACCTACACATGTACCACTGAAGTATTATTACACACCACTGTCACTCTGATACAGCCATTGCACAGACTTTGCAACTGAATTTATCACACATATGCTAGTGTAGCATTATGACACATTATTCAGAACTACTGACCAGACTGCACGCGTGTGTGGCATCTTGTTCTTTGGTACACCACAGCACATCCATCAAATTCCTCTCACAGAGATGACAGCTGGGTTGCACATTTCCCATGCAGTGTTATGATTCTCAACAAATTAGATGTATCCCTCCTAAAGTACTGTTGACTGGACTCCCATGTTTATTCATGCAGTGCACCAACAGACATATTTACCAGGCTATGGATTGTAATTCATTACTGAGATTAAGCAGAAATTCCTTAAGATTCCAAGAGCAGGATAAATTATTTCTTACACTTATTTCATTGAATTGCACTTCTATAATGCTTATAATTGTGCTATATAGTTAATGCTTATAATTGTGCTATACAGTTAATCTACTACATTTTGCACTGTTATAAATCTGTTTTTACTGTTTCACTGCATTCATGCACTGTTTTATGCTGGTTTAACTTTATTTTTCATTGCTAGATACTGTTTCATTACTCTAATTGCATATTTACTGAATTACTTAACTGTTAACTGCTTTTTCATACTGAGAGTTGTATTTTCTGTTTGTGAGTGCTATATCCATGTTTTGTTGTGCATTTTTGATTTTTTGAGGTTTCTGTGTTCTAGTCAGGTATCATATAACTGATTTGTTTTCAGTTAAAAGCATTCTCTGGAGTCTCCTTGCTCCTTTATCTGTTTAAAACTTTAATTTAGTGGCTACACCTTGTAGCTGTAATAGTTTCCCACCCCCCACCCCATTGTTGTCTTGTTCTTATACTTGGTGGCTTTGCAGTTGCCCACCCATACTGTATATTTGATCTGGGCCACTCTTCCCAATCTAGTGTCATTAGTTCATTCTACCTAACAGAGAGAACATTTGTGAAGGCCAACCAACTTAGATTCTTAACCTTGAATTAACTTCTGTTCCAGCTTTCTCCTTTTCCGCTTTACTACAAAAAAAATTCCAAGCTTGTTTCCCCCATTTCCTGTAACGAGTCTAATCCAGATATAGATTTGCTGTATCCAGGACTGTTTGTAAGCTCTTGAGCCCCCAAGCCTTTCTGTGTTGGATGGAAGCCTTCTAGCTTATCAGTGGGAGTGGTAAGCACTAGGTATCTTATCTACCACATAAGGAGTGGCTCCTGCCCCAGAAATTGTAGTTATTGGCCGTTTGGGTAGTTTTTTCATCTCTCTCAACTTTCTGATTTAAAAGCCCACATTTGCACTTGTATCCCCCGTTTCCTGTAACTAGTCTACTCCAGATACAGATTTGCTGTGTCCAGGACTGTTTGTAAGCTCATGAGTCCCCTTCAAGCCTTTCTGTGTAGGAGGGAAGCCTTCTAGCTTATCAGTGGGAGTGGTAAGCACTATGTAGCCTATCTACTCCAAGAGGCGTGGTTTCTGGCCCAGATTTGTGGTTTATTGGACTTTTGGTCAGTTTCTTCCATCTCTTTCAACTTTCTGGCTTAAAAGCCTGTGTTTGTGCTTGTTTCCCCCCTTTCCTGTAACTAGTCTAGTTCAGATACAGATTTGCTGTGTCCAAGACTGTAAGCTTCTGAGTCCACCATGCCTTTCTGTGTTGGAGGGGAAGCCTTCTAGCTTATCAGTGGGAGTGGTAAGCACTAGGTAACCTATCTACCACATAAGGAGTGGTTCCTGGCCCAGAAATTGTAGCTATTGGCCGTTTGGGCAGTTTTTCCATCTCTCCCAATGATCTGATTTAAAAGCCCTCATTTGCGCTTGTTTCCCCCTTTCCTGTAACTATAGTCCAGATACAGATTTGCGTATCCAGGACTGTTTGCAAGCTCCTGAGCCCACCACCCCACAATCCTTTCTGTGTTGGAGGGTAGCCTTCTAGCTTATCAGTGGGACTGGTAAGCACTACGTATCCTATCTATCACATAAGGAGTGGTTTCTGGGCCCAGAAATCGTAGTTATTGGCTGTTTGGGTAGTTTCTTCATCTCTCTCAACTTTCTGATTTAAAAGTCCGCATTTGCACTTGTATCCCCCCCTTTCCTGTAACTAGTCCAGATACAGATTTGTTCTATCCAGGGATGTTTGTAAGCTCCTGAGCCCCCCAAGCCTTTCTGTGTTGGAGGAAAGCCTTCTAGCTTATCAGTGGGAGTGGTAAGCACTAGGTAGCCTATCTACCACAAGAGGATTTGTATCTGGCCCAGATTTGTGGTTTATTGGCCTTTTGGGCAGTTTCTTCCATTTCTTTCAACTTTCTGGCTTAAAAGCCTGTGTTTGCACTTGTTTCCCACATTTTCTGTAACGTGTGTAGTCCAGATATAGATTTGCTGTATCCAAGACTGTAAGCTTCTGAACCGCACAAGACTTTCTGTGTTGGAGGGAAGCCCTCTAGCTTGTCAGTGGGAGTGGTAAAAACTAGGTAGCCTATCTACATCAAGAGCACTGTTCCTGGCCCAGAAATTGTTGTTCATTGGCCGTTTGGACAGTTTTTCCATCTCTCTCTCTCTCTCTCAACTTTGTGGTTTAAAAGCCCATGTTTGCTCCTGTTTTCCACCTTTCCTGTAACTAGTCTAGTCCAGATACAGACTTACTGTATCCAGGACTGTTTGAAAGTTTCTGAGTGGTGCCAGAGCCTGCTCTTCAATTTTTCCCTTAGATCTACTAGTTCTTTCTTCTCCTGCACTTATACTAGCTTATTTAGTCTAGCACTTCATCAGACTTCTTGTAGCAATTATTGTAGCACACAAATGCTACCAGCACTAAACGTTCTACAAGGAAACAGATCTAGTACATATTATCAATGCCCACCCCACCAGCATGTCTAAAGGTCAGTTCCCTGTGCTTCTCCTATTAACCTGGTGAACTTGGGCATCCTGAGGCAATGTAGCAACTATCTCATGTACACTGACAGCCCTCTCCTCTTACCTTCCAACACTCAGACTTGTGAGAGATGCACTTATATATCCAAACTGGAAGCCACACACTCTCCAGCCAAGACTGGAATAGCTGGTCAAGAGGAGAAGATCAACACTTGCACCACACCACATGGAACACATAGCCCTCCAGAAAACATACCAGCACTGCCTTCACATAAAAACAGAAACCACACACCCACCTTCGCGGAAGCTTTCAATAAAAATCTACCCAAGCAGCAGAGCCCTCCAAGGCCGAAATGCACTCAACCACCACAACATAGCACTAATCACGAGACATATAACTCTCCTAAAGAGTGTGCCACTCAACCAAAGCCCCTAAGGCAAAACAGCATGCCCAACACACTAGTCCTAAGTGACTCAATAGTGAGGCACACTGATGTCCCACTCACTAGGATGAATAAGGAGAAAGTAGCAGTCAGCTGCCTCTCAGGTGCCAGGATCTGACACATAATGCTTAACTCAGGTTGCTCAACAACAGGTACAAACATGACTCTGTCATTGTACATGTGGGTGTGAATGACCTGAAACGTACCTCCTTGGACTACATGAAAAGAGACTTGGAGGAGGTCTTGGATTATGTAGCCCAGTCAGGCATGACCCTAGCCCTGAACAGCATCTTACCATCACCTAGAATGATACCACAGTATAAGCAGAAAATGATTGATTTCAACAACTGGCTACATTTCTGGTGTCATTCCAAGGTGATCCAGTATCAGTCTGCCTGGGATGACATGATTGAGACACCTCGATGCTTTGCAAGAGATGGCCTGCATCTGTCACCCCTGGTCTTCCGGATACTGGTCAAGTCTCTTGCCACCCCTATAGTACCTTTTTTTAGGCGGTGCTCCAAAGACCAAATTACCACCATAACAGCTAGAAACAAATGCAATCTGAGGGTCATGTTGCTCAATGCTAGAAGTCTAAATCTCAAAATGCACTCACTCAAGGCACTCCTTAATATGGAGAACATCGACATTTGTGTTGTAACAGAGACCTGGTTCAAGGCAGCAGAAAGCACCCCTACACTACCAGGCTATATCTCATTCCACATCT
Organism: Protopterus annectens; assembly: GCF_019279795.1. Lineage (NCBI taxonomy): Eukaryota > Metazoa > Chordata > Ceratodontiformes > Protopteridae > Protopterus > Protopterus annectens. Next base: position 19,686,516 of record NC_056727.1, on the reverse strand, counting down.
TTCAGCCCCATAACCTAGACCGAAGTGCCAAAGGTGGTGGTGTTTCCATATTCATAAAGGAAGCGCACACCTCCAGACTGATAGCCCAACATAATGCATCAGAGATACTTCAGGTGCAGCTAACACTGGGTAAGACAGAGATTCAAGTTGTAGCCTGCTCTAGGTCTCCAACCATGTGCCAAGGCTTGCACTCCACATTCCTAAGCTCACTGGAGAATATTAGGGTCCAACCTAACACTCTCATACTAGGTGACTTCAACTACCCCTCCATTAACTGGGTAAACTACTCATGTACCAATACACTTGCCCAATGTTTCCTGGAGTTCATTAATTCCATTTCCCTGGACCAGCTCATTCTTACTCCCACTAGAGGTAGAAACATCCTTGACCTGGTCATTACTAACATGGGCAACCGTTGCTCTACACCAATAGTCAGCTCCTCCCTAGTTAGATCCAACCACAAAGTAATCACCTTGGAAATCCACATCCCTCCCACCCACCCCACTAGCAATGGTAACCACCATGAAACACTTTTCCAAAGCTAACTTTGGGATCCTGAAAACAGAGGTGGCTAACTTCATGGCACCCATGCAAATGGAGAATAGTTGCGTGACTGCAAAATCATACACCAATGCACTGTGCGAACACGTACACAAATGCATGGATCTCGCCATACCCAATAGAACCAAGACACTCTCCTCCAAAAAAAAGAGTCCCCTGCATAAATAAATTCTACAACACAAGGAGAGAACTGATGCATATAAGATGAAGTCCCAAGACTGGAAAAACTCCCTTATCTGTCTCAACAAAAAGTTGAGATCCTTCATCAAATCCTCTAAAGATAGGTATGAAAACAGAATTGCAGCAGATATTAAAGGCAACCACAAGGCCTTCTATAGTTATGTAAAGAATTTCTATGGCAATACCCAGATTTGCTCTGAGCTACTGCACAATGGTACCTCCTATACAGAGCCAACAGATATTGCCAGTATACTGGCCGACAGATTCAGTGCCAACTGCAAGGTTGTCCATACAGCCTACCTTGATCTGGCCAAGGCTTTTGATACCATTCCCCACTCAGGAATGATAGAAAAACTCACTAAGCTTGGCATTAACCACTATATCACTAGGTGGGTTACAAACTGGCTCACAGATAGAACCCACAGTGTGAAAGTAGCTGACTCCAAGACAGACTGCCGATTAGTCACGAGTGGAGTCCCATGGGTTCAGTCCTGGGTCCTCTCCTGTTTAATATCTAATTCTCTGAAGTCCAGGTCAACACGAAGGGACTCTGGCTGACAAAGTTCACAGACGATTGCAAGTTGGGAGCTGTTATTAACTCCACAAGTGATCTTGACAGCCTACAGAATGGCCTCAATGTCACCAACGACTGGTGTCAGAATCATGGCCTTAAGCTCAATGCCAAAAAATGCATCATCATCCCCTTTGGGAAAAATATGGTTCCCATGAATTACCACATTGATGGTAGTCCACTGAACACAGAAGATGTTATAAGAGATCTGGGAACACAAGTTGACAGCAACCTCTCTTTTGATCACCACATTGCCACTATGGTCAGAAAGTCATTCTATGTGGCACATCTCATTACTAAGGATTTTGCATCCAGGAAGAAAAATGTCTTTGTCTCCCTCTACTCTTCCCTCATTAGGCCAATCATCGAGTACAATGCCCCATTTGGCATGTACCTCACTAGACACCTGCAACAACTGGAGAGGCTGCAAAAGTACCTTACAAAGAGGATCTTAGGCCTTAAACACTTGTCCTATATGGACAGACTCAAAAAGCTCCAACTATTCTCTGTCTCATATAGCCTACTTAGAGGCGATCTTTGCTTGACTTACAAAGCCATGTCTGACCCAGCTCTGTTAGAAATGCTACATCTAAAGAAATACCAATTCTCTCCGTATCAAATGCTCCAGAGACCTCAACCTCATTACTGCAATTAACCGAACATGCTGGAGGAACAGGTTCATAACCCAGAGACTGCCCATGCTATGGAACAAACTTCCCATACTTGTCAAGCAGAGCACCTCATTGACTCTCATCAAGAGAAATCTTGATGAGTGGATGGGAAACAGAAAATTAACCCAGGGATAACACCAGAGGCTCTACTTGACAGAGGCACTGGGAACTAAGGTAGGGTGGCACTATGCCAGGGTAATCCTATGGCTAGGCTTGTAAAGGCCCCAGGGCCATTAGCCTAGTACACACCTATGAACCTATGAACATCTACATAACAGCAAACCCTACACATAACCTATTAGAGTTACTACAAGAAGCACAAAAGTGGAAAGCATTCACCAGTGCTGCTGGCAATGAAATACATGGAGTGCAATTGTACTGCCATTTCTACAGATAATGAATTAATGAATTTCCAGTCTGCTTGTATTCTATACAATCTACATTGTTTTAGTCCCACTATCTACATGTAATGCAAGGAATATAACTTCTAGTTATTACAGGGATTATACTGTAAATATAGGTGAAGGCTGTCAGGCTAGCCAGATAGAATTTTGTAGATAATTCTGTCATTTGTAAATATTAATATAAGCCACAGGCTTATTCTCTGATGAAAAATGGTGTTAAATGTGGAACTGCAAAAATGTAGCAACAGTGCACTCTGCTGTAACAAAGCTGATAAGTCAATTCTTTGATGTCAAAACTCAGAACCGAGATGTTTAGATAAAGGCATTCTGCCTATTGTTTTGAGGCCAGAATTAATGGCTAGAATTTGCATGTATAATTTTGTTTATTGTTCTGGCTTCCTAACCAGCTGCAAGATCAAGGGCTATTAACTTCTGAGAGTCTGTTAGCCTGGGAACCAAAAAGAAATTATGTAATCTGAAATGAATCAGTTATACTGTGTTATCAGTTTAAGGATAGAAAGAATCAGAGCATTAGAGCATTTGTGTTGAGAACATGCAACTCACCACTCTGCCTGTGTCTATATATAAGTATGATTTTTTTAGAACTGTGTTTTCTCTTAGATATAACTAGGAAATAGGAAGATTAGACTAGTTTGTTTTTCTGTGATGTCAGAACTTTTCTATTGTATTATTTTAAGTATGTCTCTGTGATCTCTGAACTCTTGACTAGCACTGTGTAGTAAGAAGTATTGTCTTGTGTTTTTATTATTTATTAAATATGTTAAAACCTTTCAACTGTGGCTGTTTTGTGTAGAGATAATATAAGTTCTAAGAGTACATTGCATGTATATAGTGATACTGTACCAAGTCACTCAAAATAAGTCTTGACTGTTTGGTTGCACTTACCATTTGGATAATAATATTGCACAGTATAATTGGATACCCTTCATAAGGGCCTCTGAGTAGCTGATAAATATTAACTGGGTGGTGGCAGTGATTTCTACCGTATAGTCTGGGTAAAATGGGCTCAGCTGGAGAACCTGTGCCAGCCTTCCCCAAGTGTGTGTGGTTGTATAAACACATCTCAACGTGTGTGTGTGTGTCCGCTTCTTGGGCACAGACATGAAGCACTGGTTGGACAGAGAGAGTGCTGGAGGTTTTAGCTTGCCCACTAGGCTGAGATCTGGACTCTATAGCTGTGCCAGTGGTGAGTCTTCTTGGGAACCTGGAGAAAAAGGGAGAAACCAGCCCCAGACTGACTGTAATCTCTGTGTGCTCTTAAGGGAAATTGTACTTTAGTGTGTGTGTTTATTATCCTTTCCCTATATGGACGCCCCTCACTTGTGTTAGTAGTGAGGGTCACTAGTCTGAGACATGAAGGAGTTGTCCAATCTTGTAGCCTAGGCAGGTATGACCCTAGCCCTGAGTAGCATCCTGCCATCACCCAGAATGATACCACAGTACAAGGACAAAATGATTGACTTCAACAATTGGCTAAGCTACTGGTGTTATTCTAAGGGGATCCAGTATCTGTCTGCCTGGGATGATATGATTGACAAACCACGATGCTTTGCCAGAGATGGCCTGCACCTGTCACTCTTGGGATTCTGGATACTGGCTAAGGCTCTTGCCACCCCTATAGTGCTTTTTTAGGCAAGATTCAAATGACAAATTCACCACCGTAATAGGTACAAGCAAGCAAAATCTGAGGGTGATGCTACTTAATGCTAGAAGTGTAAACCTCTAAATGCACTCACTCCAGGCACTCCTTAAAATGGAGAACATCGACATCTGTGCAGTGACAGAGACCTGGTCCAAGGCTCCAGAGAGCACCCCTGCATTACCAGGCTATAATTCATACCACACCTTTCGGCTACCTAACCTGGACTGAAGCACTAAAGGCGGAGGTGTGTCCATATTCATTAAGGATATCCACACCTCCAGGCTAGTTGCTCAGCATAATGCATCTGAGATTATCCAAGTGCAACTAACTCTGGGCACGACCGCAATCCAAATTGTAGCTTGCTCCAGATCCCCCACCATGCCCCAGGATTCCCACTTCTCATTTCTTGATACACTGGAAAGTATTAAGGTACAACCTAACACCCTAATAATGGGCAATTTCAACGACTCCACCATTAACTGGGAAAACTATTCATGAACCAACTCTTGTGCTCAATGCTTTATGGAATTCATAAATTCCAATGCCATGGATCAACTTATCCACACCCCCACCTAGGGCAGCAATATCCTAGACCTGATCATTACTAACATGGGCAACCGGTGTTCCACACTAGAGGTCAATTCCTCATTGGTCAGATCCGACCACAAGCAACTCACCCTAGACATCCACATCCCTCCCCCACCCACCCCCATTAAGGAAACCACTGTAAAAAATTTCTCCAAAGCCATCTTCACGCTTCTTAAAACAGAAGTGGCAAACTTCATGACACCCATGCTGATGGACAATAGAGGTACAACTGATGAATCCTATAAAATTGCACTTTACAAGCACTTACACGAAAGCATGGATATTGCAATCCCTAACAGAACCAAGATGCTATCCTCCAAAAAAAGGAAGCCAATCTGGTGGTCCCCTGCCATAAACAACTCTACAACAGAAGAAAGAAACTGTTGCAAAAAAGAGTAAAATCTCATGATTGGAGGAACTCCGTGGTCAGCTTCAGTAAGAAGCTGAGATCCCTCATAAAATCCTCCAAAGCTAGTTATGAAAACAAAATCGCCACTGATGCTAAGGACAACCACAAAGCATTCTATAAGTATGTCAAGAATCTCAATGACAGCACTCAGATCTGCTCTGAGTTACAGCACAATGGCACTAAATATACAGAACCAACTGATATTGCCAACATCCTAGCAGACAGGTTCAGTGCTTTACCCCTCTCTCATCCCCTAAAGGGCCCATCTCTATACTGGAAGAATGCAAAGTTCCTGTAATCATGGCTTCACACTCTCCAAAGCCAAGAACACAGCATCCATGGGAACTGACAACATCCCAGACTGCATTGTACATGAACTACAGAACACACTGGCACCCTGCCTAAGTACCATGTTCAATCATAGCCTCACCTCAGGCTTTGTGCCCACTGAATGGTGCACAGCAACGGTTATCCCACTCCACAAATGGGGACCCACCACGGACCCTGGGAACTACCGTCCCATTAGCTTCATCATGGAACTTATAAACAATGACACTGGTAATTTCCAAACTCTGGACCCTATCCAGTTCGGGTTTGTAAAAGGCAGATCATGTCTTCTAAACCTGATAGACTTCTTTGAAGCAGTCACCAAAGCAGTAGATGAGGGTAAGGTGGTTCACACAGCCTATCAAGATCTTGCCAAGGCTTTTGACACCATCCCCCCTCTGGAATTATAGATAAACTCACTAAACTAGGTATAAATCCCTATGTCACAAGATAGGTTGCCAAATGACTCACTGACAGAACCCACACTGTGAAAGTAGTAGACTCTAAATCCAACTTCAGACCAGTGACAAGTGGAGTACCACAAGGTTCAGTCCTAGGTCCACTCCTGTTTGGTATCTACTTCTCTGAAGTACAGGCTAACACAGAAGGTCTGTGGCTAACAAAGTTCACAGATGACTGCAAACTAGGAGCCATAATCAAAACTCCTAACAATGTGGACATCCTACAAAAGGGCCTCACTGAGACAGATGCCTGGTGTCAAAGCCATGGCCTCAAGCTCAATGCCAAAAAGTGCATTGTCATCCATTTTGTTAAAAGTGCTGTACCTGTGAACTACCACATAGGCAGTAGTCTACTTAACACCAAAAGTGTGATAAGAGACCTTGGGACACAGGTGGACAGTAGTCTCTCCTTTGATAATCAACATCATCACAGTAGTCAGGAAATCCTTCTATGTGGCACACCTCATCACAAAAGGTTTCCCATCCAGGAAAAAAAGAGGTCATTGTTCCCCTCTACTAATCACTCATTAGACCCATTATAGAGTACAATGCCCCTTTTGGTATGTACCTCACAAGACATCTACAATAACTGGAATGGTCACAGAAATACCTCACAAAGAGGATTACTGGCCTCAAACAGATGCCTTATGCAGACCGTCTCAAAAAACTCCAGCTTTACTCTGTCGCATATCTCCTACTCAGAGGTGATCTCTGCCTAACATACAAAGCTATGTTAAAACCAGAGCTGTTGGCCATGCTCCACTTAAAGAAAGCCCAATCCCTCCAAGTTACACGCTCTAGGGACATAAACCTTGTCACCACAATAAACAAAACATGCTGGAGGGATAGATTCTTGTCCCAGAGACTTCCCATACTCTGGAACAAACTACCTATCTATATCAAACAAAGCTCCTCATTAGCACTCTTCAAGAAAAATCTTGATGATTGGATGGGAGATGGGAAATTCACCCCAGGGATCAGTTTTGTGGCTCTGCTTGACAGGGGAACAGGAAAATAATTTTCTTGGGTGACAAAAGCCAGGGTACTGTTTGGCTAGGCTTATCTAGGCCCTAGGGCCAATAGCCTAGCACCTACCTATGAACCTCTGAACCTATGAACATATTCCCTAATGATTTTGCTTTGTCCCTAATTCTGGAGATAACAGGTTGAGACCAGTGTACATGACACTCCTGGGACCACACTACAGAATACAAAAAATCCACCCATGCTACAATGGTTGTTTTATGGGCTAAGGCATGTATATAATGAGAACATGTCATAACCCATTACAATGTATGAATGTATATGTGGTTTGCATGGAATTCCAGCCTCTCCACCAAAGTGTGGCACAGATGCAGATTGAAGGCTTGCATAGCAAAACTATACAACAATATAGATCCATAGCTGTCCTTAATCATTTAGGGCTGGTTGCCACAAATTGCAAAGGTGTGTTGTGAAGTTAGACCTAAAATATGTAGAACATTCCAATGAGAGATGTAGAACTGTCTGGAAATAATTTGTGGTGCCTACATTCATGTTATTAACTGTATAAAGTTCAGTACCTACATGCATGCTGGTAGCTGTATAACATACAAATACACATTGCTGTGGGCTGTGCATGTGCAGTCTTTTGTTCAGTACATACATCATGCTGGCAGCTGCATAACATACATATAAACATTGCTGTGTGCTGTGTATGCACAATCTTTTGTTCAGTGCCGACATTAATGTTGGTAGCTGTGTAACACACATATACACATTGCTGTGTGCTGTGCATGCGCAATCTTTTGTTCAGTGCCAGCATGCATGCTGGTAGCTGTATAACATACATATACACATTGCTGTGTGCTGTGCATGTGCAGTCTTTATTCATAACTGTGTCGGTAATATACTACAGTCAAAGAATCTCTCCCACTTTTGACTGGCATGGCACATCATTTTCTGATGTTTGATTGACTGGTCCTAATTACATATGTCCACAGGGCATAATGCATTTAAATCTGACAGGTTCATATGCTAAGATTTTGCTACACTTAAGGCCATATCAGATGATATGGGAAGCTCAGGCAAATCAGTCAGTATTGTTTCACTCCCACAGGGCTCTTCTGGAGCACAAAAAAGGAAATTAATTATTCTGAAGAGGAAAATATGATACACCTCAATACCATGTACAATGAGTGAACATGCTTACTGCTCTATCATGTCTTATGAGGGGAGAGCAAGATAAAGAGAGATACTGGGAAGAATCTGCATCACTGTTAGCAGTAGAGATGGACAATAATGTGACTTCTGTGTACAGAAGAAGTGGGACTAACATGTACATCTAGGTAAGGGAGAATGTGAGGGAGCTGCATCTCTTTGGGCAAATGGGGTGAGTTAGAATGTCAGCCAGACTAACTATAATCATTGGTGAGAACTACTGCTCTAAGTGACAGTGCAAGGCAGCAAGGGGGACCTTAATACTGAAACATCCCTACCTGTTGGTTCACAGCTTTTCAGTAAATCTAGGTATCTATAACTTAGAGACTGACATGCATGCTTCCTTTATATGCCATTCATATAACAGGCTGACAGTCCTTGTATGTGGCTATGAAGCATTATCCGGTATCAGCCAGGGCAGGGTTGATCACTGTCATGGTACAGAGCACACCGAGCAAAGCTGTAACAAAAACTGAATCATGCAGTCTTTTCTTATCATAGTATTTTAAAACACCTGGCTTGTGTAAATCAGTATTGGCTTCTATTTTCACAGCTGAATGCACTACACGGACTTCTGCCTCTCCCTGTACTATCCTTGTGATGAATGTGGCCAGTGGTGAGCTACTCTTCCTTGCAGCAAGGGATGCAGCTTTCTTCAGCATCATTGCATTTCTTACCATAGGGCTGACAATGTCACACTGCAAGTATGGTTACAGACTCAACTGTGGATGTGAATGGCAGCCAGTCTGCAGATAACATTACAACAGCATTAGCAGAGGTAGATGTGGAAAGTGCTGCAGGTAAACTACAGCAAGCTGAGTAATCCATTGGTGATACCAAGCAGGGGGGGCTGTTATTACATATATCATTAACTGGTGTCAGCTCAGTTGTGGTTCCTATCATACAGGCACTGGAAACAGAATTCTCAGCCTCTGTTAGTGCCACAAGTACAAAAGAAAGGGGATGAAGATTCACACACTCAACTCTGCCTACCTTATGTCATTGGCTTTGTATGCAGATAACAGGACAGAAAATGTGATGTTTAGAGGATTGTTGACATTGGTGACAATCTTACAACATAGATTACAGCTTGCTCAGCTATCAACTATTTGCTATCTGGAACAAGTGAAGCAAACAATAAGCAGACATATATAAGTAGGAAAGAAGTGACAAGACAGAATGACAGCTCAGATGCATGAAAAAATTGTCTACTGCCCAATTGCCTGGCTGTGAATTCAATGCTATCAATATTTCTCTTGCTGGTCTGATTTAGTACTAATCAGTAAGTGATGCTGCTGTCACAGGCACAATGGGCACACTTCATTACCAGCTGATCATATTGTGGCCAGAGCCTGCTGATGACAGACAGCCTACACCATTCATAGGTCACAGTTTACAAATGTGATTGGGTCATAATTAGAACAGAATAGTACACAGCCCCTTACATGTAGAAATCCTGCCAAGACTGTGATAACATCCTTGTTCACTGCCTCTGATGTTGGCACATTTCAACTTTGCAGCAACCAAGTGAAGTGCTGCTCTATGATGATTTCTGACATTCCATACAAAGCAATCCACATCTTGCTGGCAGTGGCATGTTTGGGTGTGGGGGCAGTTGCATCATCCTCTGCAGAGGTGCCCACACAGTGTAAGCCATTACATACCACTGTAGAGAAGAGCAGTCTTACTGTCTGACCTCCAGAGGGAGCACGCACTCACATTGCAATTACATCATGCACATATGGTTGATGAGTGTTGATTTTGCTCCCAGTCTTTTCCCTGTGGTTCTCTGCTAGCGTGATGATGATACTTTCACAGTCTAAACTTTACTGTACTCAGTAGATTGCAATATGTAATCATGTCTGCTTACTTCCTACAGTTTTTTGGGCAATATGTCATTTGTATATCCTTTATTAAGGTATGCTGTTCTATACCCATGAGCACTGCATGTGTTGTGATGTGCAATGCATGGCACAAATATTTGCATATATAGTGCCATTAAGATATTAATTGTTCATGCTCACATACTTGTTTTAGAAAAGGCTTTTTTCAAGATAAAATGCATAACATCCTGAATTGTTGACTGCCATGGTATATTCTGGCATCATCTTCAGCAGTGTTATGGATCCAGTCTACACCTGCATGTGGCAGATGTTTCCACCCTAATCACAGTGCAGCCTCTGTCATAGTGTCCACTGTCATATTAGGCAGCATGCAGTGTACCTAAGCTATGTTATGTACCTTGTATGATATATGATTCAGTATATAGCCAAAGATGCCCAAGCACCAAACGAACATTTATGAATAAATAAACACATGCTCTTTGATGTTCTTGGACCACTGGTGTGTTTTAACTGGACTGATGGCTTTCAAACTAGTCCAAAACTGTAGTGGACAATGCACTTCTCCTTGATGGTGATTATATGGCATGCTGATCCACTAGAAGTATGCTGTAGGTCACACTGATATCGTGCAGCGGTATCATATTTATTACCAAGATGCTGGACATAAATACTTGTGATACATCTATGATGATCACATACCACCCCCAGTGATGGAATGATATCCTTGTCTCTTGTAATAAACTATGGCATCAACTTGATAAGTGCTAAAATTAGTATATACGCACAGCTTTTGATGCCTAAGAAGCCAGAATTACCTGCTGTGCAAATGATCCCCAAACTACAGGTGTTTCTTTAGTGACATTCCTGCACAAGCAGATTGCTTCCATTGTAGGGGCACCAATGCATTCAGGTACATTACTGAGGATTACTCTAGGTGATATTTGTGATATCCACATTGTGACCAAAACAGGTCACGGAAAGGTGCTAGTGACTTCTTTTCTGACTTCTGTCATAATCTTGGTTTTCAGTGGTCTTGGAAACTACATGTAACATGGACATCCCTATAGTGACATATATTACAGAGTCAGTCAAATGTTTCCATTCATCTGGTAAAGGCTTTGTGTGATAAGTGAAGTATATGCTAGGCAGATATGATAGTGTCACAGGCTGGTGGGCTGAAATTAAGATATGGTAGCTTGTGTTGCTGGTTTACTGGTTACAGCTGTCATATGCATGATTAATAACTGGGCATGATTTACTTAGTAACAACAGCTATAATATGCATAATTAGTAAATGGGCCCGATGTATCATAGTAGACATTCTTTCTAGAGTAGCAATGTTGCTATTATCATACATATCACCTTAGCCCACTGTGCACTCCATGTCTGAATTGTGCATGCATGTGAAATGCACAGAGCTTAGTAGCAAGACAACACTGCTATGTCTTACTCATGCAGTCTGCCCCTGACAAGTCTTTGATCATGTGAATGTCACAGCCATGAAACATTCTGCAGATCACCACTACTCATGGGAAGAGTGTTTCCAAGTCATACTTAAACTCCATTTAATGCCAAGATAGTTTTGAATATTGACTAGATAGATGATATCCTCTGTGTGAGTTTGTGTGTACATGTATGTGAGTATGTGGGAAAGTATGTCACTTAGTGCTGCTTGTGAGTATCTATTACTCAGTGGCAACTACAGTAGAGGACTATCTATTCTCTGTTAGGTTTGGCGACTTCACAGTTGTTGGTATTTTATAGTGGCATGTGGAGGCACATCTTCCTTTGCATAGTCTGTGGAGCCACTAGAGATGACAGTTAGTTATTGTAGTTTCAATTTTAGTCAATCTTGTATGGGTACAACTATATGTTTTCAATGCCAATTTCAGCTGTTAGTGTTTAGTGCATTATTTTTCCTCCAGTAAAATACTGTGCTACAGTAGGAGATTATAGGTTCATAGGTGTTTACTAGGCTAACGACCAGAAGGCCTTTTTGAGCCTAGCCATGCATACCACATCTCTGACAAGTTTTGATACCGTTGATAAGTGTAAGCATGTGCTTGGTAGGTGAACTGTTTAAAGGTTACCTGTGCCATTAGAGACATAGGTGCCAAACCAGGGATGAATTTCTGGTTTCCCATCCAATTGTCCAAGTTGCACTTGAATTGGGTTAGGGAGGAACTATGCTTCACATAGACGGGGAGCCTATTCCATAGACACATTAGTATCTGGGATACATACCTATCTCTCCAGCAGATCCTATTTATATCACAGGCAAGGTTCAAGTCTTTAGAACAAGTAATTCTGGTGCTGTTTGTTTTGTGGATATGCAGGAGGTCCATCAAAGTGGGGTCTGACAATGCCCTGTACAACAGGCATAGATCTCCCCTCAAAAGCCTGTAGGAGACAGAATACAGGGATAGGGCCTTGAGGCAGTCTGCATATGTCATTTTACTTACACCCTGTATTCTTTTAGTGAGGAACCTCTGTGGACATTCCAATTGTTTGATATGCCTGGTTAGGTACATACCAAAGGGGGCATTGTACTCTATGATATGTCTAATGAATGCTGAATATAGTGGAACAATGACTTCCTTGGACATAGAAGCCATTTCTTTGTTTATAAGTTACGCAACACAGAATAATTTCCTACCCACTGTAGACACATGATAGTCAAAGGCTAGATTACTATCTGTGTGTGTCCCTAAGTTACTGACTACTGGGTCAACTCTAAGGGGAGTGTTGTCAATATGATAGTTATCACGGATGGATGACTTATTTATTATTATTTATTTATTGGCATTTCATTGCCGGGAAAGTCCAGTGAGCCAAAAGAACCCATTTTCAGTGGAGGCCCAGGGAGAAAAGCTCCATAGTATAGCAGTACATAAAATATAAAAACAATTACAGGAACCAAGTTATATTCACAAAACAGGTGGTATTATACAACAGCTGAAAAGATATACAAATACAGTTATGTATGGATTTGTACAGGCAGTGGCTACAAACTAGTCAAGTGATTGTTTTATAAAACACTAGATGTGGTGTACTGATGAGAACAGTTACTTAGCAGTATTCTGAAGGTGTTAGCAGGTATAGGCAGCAAACTGAAGTGACAACATAGTTGGATAGATAGGCAAAGATAGAAAGCAGAGCAAAAGTTAAATTGTTTGCATTGAGTAGTGGTAATAGCGAATTTGAAGAGGTCAGGATGTAGCTTAAGGTGAGAACAGACTTCTCAAAGGATATTATTATGCATTTCTTGGCATTTAATTTTAGTCCATGGCTCTAACCCCAGTTGTTTGTCTGTCTCAGCCCCCTATTGGAGAACATTTGTGTCAGTGTGAGATTCAATGACAGCTCCAAGTTTTCAATCATCTGCAAATTTAGACAGCCAGAGACCACTGACATTGGCCTTGACTTCTGAGAAGTAAATGCCAAAAAGGAGCGCTCCATTGACTAATCCCTGAGGGATTCCACTTGTGACTTGCCTTTTTATAGAGGTGGACTCCCCAATTCTAACTTCCTGGGTCCTGTCTGTGAGCCAGTTGGCTATTCACCAGGTGACATACAGGTCTGTACCTAACCTATTACATTTGTCAACAATACCCAAGTGAGATATTGTGCCAAATGCCTTAGCCAGGTCAAGGTAGGCAGTGTGAACAAGTTTGCCCTCATCCATTGGTTTGGTGACCTTCTCAAGGAAGTCCACCAGGTTGAGTAGACATCATCTGCCCTTGATGAAACCAAACTGGGTTTGGTCCAATGTCTGGAGGTTTACTATATCTCCATTGATCATCTCCATGATAATTCTTTCCATGGCTTTATATATAAGACTAGTGAAACATATGGGCCTATATTTTCCAGGGTCTGTAGATGGCCCACCTTTTTGCAGAGGGATGACTGTTGCCCTTCTCCATTCTTGAGGCATGAAACCTGTTTGGAGGCTACAGTTAAATAGTAATTCCAGAGGCCCTGATAGGTCATGTTTCATGCTTTTTAGAAGGCATCCTGGGATATTACCTGGGCCCATTAATGCAATATTCTTGGTCTTAGAGAGAGCATTAAGGACCTGTTCCCTAGTGATAATAGGAGGAGTTATAGTTGATGATATTTCCTAAGGGAAGGTGGAGGGGGAGAGAGGGGTAAAGTTGGAGCTGAATTTATCAGCCAGGAGGTTTGCTATGTCTTCTGGATCAGTATAGGTGTCTCAATTTACAATGACCTCTGCACACAATTGTGTATTGCCTTTGAGGTTGTAGACAGAGCTAAATAATGCTTTGTGGTTGTCTTTGGCCTGGGAGGCCAAACTTACATCAAAGTTGGCTTTGGAAAACTTTATTTGTCCTCTGAGTTGCTTGTTTAGTTTGATGAGAGTGTTTTTATCCTGCTGGGTGCTGCACTTCCTAATTTTTGCTATGATTTTCTTCCTCCTGTTATACAGCCTATTGATGATGTGATTCCACTTGGATGGCTTGTTTTTGGAGTTAGTTTTTTACTTCTACCTGGTTGGCACAGCTACCTCTATGCAGCTATTAATATGCTTGTACAGAGTTTCTGTGAACAGTTCTTCACAGGCAGCAGTGTTCTCAGGGTTTATGGGGCTTGAAATGTTGCCAGGTTCTCACTTAATAGCAGGAGGTTAGCCTTAGAATAGTTCCTGAATATTACAGTTTTAGCAGGGGTCCATATTTTATTTTTACTTTAAAGGAGACTATTTTGTGGTCTGACCTTACCAGGGAAGGCATTACAGTAGGGAGTGTGCAGCAGTCTCCCATATTAGTGAGGACCAGATCCAGTACGTTTGCATCCATGGTTGGTGTATTGACTATTTAGGGAGTTTGTATTTACAAAATCCAGGAATCTCTGTATATGTGCATTTGGTGTTGTATAGGATTCCCAGTTAATAGTGGGGTAATTAAAGTCACCCATGAATATGCTATTGGGATGGATGGCTAGTGTTTCTAATAGGTTTAAATACATGGTATGGGTTTCCTGGGTCATAGCTTGCAAGGAAATGATATTGGATTTTGCCTATGGTGATTTGAACATGGAACAGCTCAAGTGCAGTGTCCTGTTTGACCAGCCTTGAAGTATGTTTATCTTTGATGTAAATAATGACACCTTCACCTTTAGTCCCTGCCTGTTAAGTAGCTGGCCTAAATGTGTGGAAGGCATTATAACATAGCAATGTTGGTGTGCTCTCCGTGGCTTTAAACTATGTTTCAGTGACCACAAAGATGTCAGCATTCTCTAGGGTAAAGAAGGTTTCTAGGTAGTGGAGTTTTTAGACTCCTAGCATTGAGCAGTAATACCTTTAGATTTTCTTTGTTTTTATTTACTCTGTCGTAAGTACATTCAGTTTGGCATTGCCTAAAAAAGCACTATGGTGGAAGACAGTGTTTTACCTAATATTTAAAAGCCTAGAGGGGAGAGGTGTAGACCATCCTTGGCAAAGCAGCATGGCCTGCTGGCCATCTCCTTCCATACTACTTAGAATGACACCAGAAACTAAGCCAAATATTAAAGTCCATCATCTTTTGTTCATATTGTGGCATCATCCTTGGAGAAGGTAAAATGCTGCTGAATGCTAGGCTCATACCAGCCCTAGACACATATTTCAAGAGGTCCATGATATCTCTCTTCATATAGTCTAGGGAAGTACATCTCAGGTCATTCCCACATGGACTGACTGAGTTGCATTGGTAATTTTGGTCCAATGACCTGAGTGCCTGCATAATGTAGATTAGACTTACTCAAGTACCTGTGTAATGTAGATTAGACTTACTCAAGTACCTGTGTAATGTAGATTAGACTCACTCAATTCCATAACAAAAAATAAAAATAAAAATTCTTGCTACTAGAGTTAAGATTATCTCGTAGTGCTCTTATATGTTGTTAAATTATGTCACAGCATTTCTTGCTCCCACACATTTAGGAGGACTCAATCATCAACTACCCTTTCATGAATGAAGACTAATGCTGTGCATCTGTTTTAAGCTGTCCAGCTTGCATCTACAGATTACTTATTTTAGGTCTCTTTGTTGCTTTTGTAAAAAAATACACTTATTTGGATTTGTCTGATTCCATTGAGGCACTTAGATCACTTCTGCATTCTTTGTTTAAAGTTCTACCTAGTATAGCTTTATACTCCTTAATTGCCAAGATCAAGAACATTCAAGATTTGTTAAGTTTTCCAATTTGGTGTCAATCTTGCTTTTCATAAAAACAAATACTCAGAACTACATATTTTATTCCATTTGGGTTTTACCATTAGCCTCTCCTGCATAGTACTGACTTCCATTTTTTTTACTAATAGGTTATCCTTCACTTGCCAACACATTGACTTCCTCTACTGTTTCACCATGACTCTAGTTGCTTACCTTATATGAGTATGACCAGTAATTGTTTGGGCTGCTTGGTTTCTGCTGTTTTCTCTGCAATTGTATATTGCTTTAATAATTTACCACTACTCATATGCATTTACATTTTACACTGAATTTAAGATGCCATGATTCAGATATTTCCCACATTCATGCCATATCACTTTCCATCTTTGCCTTTCCTTCTTTTGTGTGAACCCCACTGCATATCTTTTGCCATCAGCAGAATGTATATTTTCTATTAAACCATCTACAATGTCCTGCACCACTGGTACTTTACTGATGATCTACCTTTTATCTAAGATGATAGCATGTGACATTAGACATTACGTGTTTTGTCTAGGCTGTGTTGTAAATATTTGATAAACACCATGAAGATACTTCATAATAAGTACTTTAAAATAGTGTCACCATAACTTTAGCAAACAATGAATATTTGCTTTAAGGAGAATCCCCTGAAACACAGATATTCTTTGTTTGTGAAATGTATAATGTAACTACATTCAGATACTTATCCCAAGACTGCCTGCTTGGCATTTGTTTATTGGTGTATTTGTTTGTCTGTTATTTAAGCTGTTGGAAGCCACACTTTTGAGCACTTTGTGTCTGGAAATGTGGTAAAAATACCAAAACTCTGGGACCTGTTTTTCATACGAGCATTCAAGACATGATCATTCATCAAATAATTAAGGAAGCACGGGTGATTGAGATCACATTAAAACTAAAAATTACCTATACTCACCGAAAAAAAAACATTATTTAGGGAGGGGATCAACCGCAATGCACCTCCACATCCCACTAAGTTACAAAAATTAACTCCATGGAAGCCCAACAGTGGGGAAAGGAGAATTTCATCAATAAGTCCACATACTTAATGCCACTCTACGGTGGCACAAAGGGCGTGGCTGCTCAGGTTCAAGGTGTTAGAGGGTACAATCTTCAATGCTGATTGGATTTACATGCAGTAATGGTAACTTATTGCAGCTTTCGGTCTCTATTAGCATTCTGGCATTCATAACAGGCACGGTTGTTTTAGTTGAGTAAAACAGTGCCAGTCCTGTATTAACTCTGTAACTGTAGCAAGGAAGTATTTTATGTATTGGCTGAGTTTCAGCAATTATAGTAGTATGGTATAGTATGGTGAAGCTTTTATCAATTTTGTTTTCAGGGGACACAGGTATGAGGGACTGCCCAAGGCACCAGTTTACCTCACTACTGCTCTGTACACAGTGATATCATTTAAAAAATGATTACGAAGGTGGAACATTACAAAAATATGACCTACGAACAAATGTAACTTGAAAAGATATAACTGGAAATTTGAATCCAAAGAAATGCAAATCAGTCACTAATTTTCTCCAAAATTGCTTAAATAACTTAGCAATTTTATGCATTAATGTATCAAATATATTCATTTATTACACATCAGTAATCTTTCTTATTTTGTTGTTTTTCTTGTTTTATGTTCATTTCTCTGTTATACAGAGTTATATTTTAATCCATTTATTGAAGAAATACATGTAATTTTCAGTGTCCTATTTATGTTTATAACAATACATAGTATGCCAGTAGATAATTTTTAAAATACTGACTGCTAGGAGTTCTTGCACTTTGAAAGGTGCCTATGTTTTTTTTTTCTCAGATGATTAATTTTCTGCATGTTGCTTGTCAGCTATAAATGTCCTAAAATACTGTGAATAATTTCCAGTCCAGTACATCTATATAAACTGGTGCTGTGAATATTACCCTGTAACATGCTGCTGCACTGTTGTGTACTTTACTTCATGTATCCATCTTTCTGCGAGCCTTACGTTTTTATGCTTTGGCAATTACTGTTTCACATTATGGAACATTATAGTTTTGCATATTTTTGTCTGCAAGAAGGTGGGTCCAACTCCAAAACAGTTTAACCTTGGGTCAAGGGTCACTGCCTTGTGTTCATGATCAGTTCTGAAAGAAGACTTGTGAGCATATCTTTTAACTTCATAGTTCAATAATTCTGTACCAAGCTAAAAATAAGTTGTGGACGAAGGCCCAAAATCAATTTTTAGATATCACTCATAATAAAAATCAATAGGACATCAGGTTTTTTATCAATACACATTTTTTGAACAATAGTTAGTATAAAATTATAATAACTGATATTATTGACTGATTATACTCCTTAGTAATTTACCAAAAATCCAAAATTTTATGAGGGACAGGGCAAAAATATGACTGAAACTAAAGCACATTCTGACAGTTGTGAGGTACTTGTGTAAGCTTCCTTACAATAAATATGTTATAAGAAAGTTAACAAGCCTTCTTTTCCTTTCCAGTTCCATATGCCTGATTGCAAACAAGTTGGTATAATCACTATTCTGATCCATGGATAAATTAGTACAGCACTCAAAGTGCACCTGGCATGTTAAGTACTCTTCCCTGTGTCAAGGTCTGCTCAAATCATCAATTGCTATGAAAAAATCAACCGTTAATAATGGGAACCAGACCTGGTATCATGGAGTAGAAGGATAAAGCACTATGTCCCAGGTGACCCGGGTTAGATTAGTGGCTCTAGCATTAAAGGCACTTGAAGGATTGGATGGGCATGGCCATCCCAGGTGGTAGGGCATTCATCCAGGTGATCTCTGTGGGGAAGCATGATAAATAAAGGGGGATTAGCTTTTGAACATATTCAATTAATACAAGAAAAGGGATTAAATCTGCATAAGTCATTACAATTTCCACCATGGCAGCAAGGTTGATGTGTTTCCCTAAGTTGGCTAATGATCCTCATTAGACGTACCCCCAGTGGATCAGGTGAGATTAGGATTCCTAGGTAGCTCTGACATAGGTGGGGGCATTGGAGTGAGTGGATATTTTTTTATGTAAGATGAAAGAAAAAGAAATAATGAGAAAAGGAGACTCTTCTTTTTTCTGTATGAATATAATACATATATAAGTGGATCATAGTCCATGCCTATAATAGTAGCCATCAATGAAAAGGCAAAAACCACAATATAATGAATAAAATCTTTACTCCTAAGTCACTGAGTGCTAACTATATCTTTGCAAAGGAATTATTGTACCTGAATGGAAATAACTTAGAAGGATACAAAGACAGGGAAAATTTATGGTGTTGCAGCACTATGCATTGCTATTATAATTGTGTGCTTGCGCATGTGCATGTGTGTGTGTGTGTGTATGTCCATGTGCATGCATGCGTGTGTGTGTGTGTGTGTGTGTGTGTGTGTGTGTGTGTGTGTGCGCGCGTGCGCGCGAGAGAGAGTGAGAGCCTCTGAGTGTGTGTGCCTGAGTATGTGTTTGCGTGTCTGTGTAAAAATAATTACTGCACATGTATTTACAGATTTCTGTGTTTGCCTCACTAGTCCAATGCCAATCTGTCTCCACAGAGAGATTGCTTGGAGTTTTTATCATGTCTCCTCTCTTCAGCACTGTAGAAGAGGTGGGGCAGCAGCAGTGATAATGACATAATCCGTTTCCCATAGAGGTGCTGAGCATCCTCCTCTTTTCTACTATAATACATTATGTGCAGCCACAGAGGCAGCTCAGGGTAGCAGCAGAAATTGGATGGATAAGCACCCCTTCTCTGACCAATTTCTGAAACTTAAAAAGTCCGGCATTCAGCTTTAAGGATGTATGGACATTTCTGAGCAATATCTTTTAATGCATTCAACATTTGATTACTAAAAATTAGCATCTTTATGTATGAACAGTTAGAGACTGACAATTATATGGCATCTTGTTTAGATCAATTCCCTTTGACATTTTAGTTTGATCCTGAGTTTTAATTCCTTAGGATGCTTTGTACCAGGTTTTGCTTTTTTATTTTTTATTTTTTATATACCTATGAAAAAATAGAGACTGTGCATTCCATAGTTAGGCTATATAGCTGAATGAATAGACCATCTGGAAAATCTGTGCCAAAGCA
This sequence comes from Protopterus annectens, assembly GCF_019279795.1. Taxonomy (NCBI): domain Eukaryota; kingdom Metazoa; phylum Chordata; order Ceratodontiformes; family Protopteridae; genus Protopterus; species Protopterus annectens. Next base: position 19,666,321 of record NC_056727.1, on the reverse strand, counting down.
GTAAAGAGTTTTCAGATGAGGATGTCATGTCATTTAATTTTTTCTTCATTTACGTGTGAAATGACTATACATCTAGTACACAAAGTAATTACTTTTTAATTTAAACTGAATTATAAAATTATAATTTTCTTAAAACTGAGGACTTTAATTTTTCATTAAAAATCATTATCCTTCAGATATTAGACATTATATCGAAACAACCCAGGTCATACATGAAAGGTAGCCTCAAAAATAAATATGGTGTGTGTGAGTAGACGTAGACATCTTGATTAATAGTTGCTTATTAGCAGCTAAACAATTAATATAAGATGTGATTGGCTTTTGATAGAGTATAATTTGCCCCATAGCAAAATAGGCTCCGTTACATTTTGAACAAAGGAAATATTACTAGAACTCATCGTTTTAAAATAGTCCTGTCAGGAAGTTGATATGCAAGTAGGCATTAAATATATTAATGAGTAATGGGAAGTCTTTTTTTATTTTTCAGGATTTTAAAGACATGAAAGCCAGTGTTTTGGCATCAAGTGCATACTTTCTACAAAACTGATATGCATGTTAAAGGAAGGTCAGTGAAAATTGGCATGCAGATGCTTCCTGCATATTGAGCTGACACATTAATATATTTATCAAAATAATATTATTCACACACTATTTCACTGAACAACAGTAGCCGGAATAATAAATGAAATAATGGTCACTGTGTACCCAGAAGAAAACAGTAAATAAATGCAAAAAGAAAAAAAGAAAAACTAAAGATGAAAACTATTTATGTCATCTGGTAGGTGTAATTGCTTTCCTTAGACATCTATAACAAAGTCTGAAACATGAATATAAATATATATGTACAAAAAACACAAACAATACTCAAGCAATGTGCAGCAGCAATATTGTAATACTGTATAGGTAGACCTTCATTACCAGAGTGTCAGAGGGTAAAGGATATAGGGAATATCTAACAGTGTGACATCATTTCTTCATTTCTACATAAGGCACTAAACTGCATTTACAGCTCAGCTTTGTCGAGTAAAGCAGATGTCATCAAAGAGCTCCTATGGATATGCATTAACTACACTACTAGTACCCACACTGAGTCACTAAAGTCGAACTACAACAGATGATTATATGCAGATACGGAGATGCCAAAGGCAGAATAGAACAACTTAGCCAGCTAGTCCCCACCCGTTTCCCCAAAGACTGCAACACATGCAGATGCCACTCAAACAATATTTAATGCTCCTCCATACCTCATCAAAATGTGTTTATTTCACTTTCATCTTCCACTTCCCTTATTTTACATGTCTGTAATACATGATCGTGAAACTGATCTTGCCTTTCATAACCCTGTGTGTAAAATGGTTCTTCTTGACATCTTCCCCAAACCACGAGCTTTCTGTCTGCAATGTATGTACTTTTTGTTTGTCCTGTTTGGATTAAAGTGAGGTACACAACGTTTCTGTCCATATTCTTTATCTGCCACCTTTTTCCAAGACAATGCCTATTACTCTCTTTTAGTCTGTTTATAAGTACCTGTGATATTTATAATGCCCTTTGAAGACATTTTCTGTTCTTATGTTTTCATCAAGATATTATGATATCAATAAATATATATATATATATATATATATATATATATATATATATATATATATATATATATATATATATACTGAAATATCAGATTTCAGTATTTCGAGCCCATAAAGTGGAAACCTGAAAAGAACAAAAACTCAGAAGCACGAAATTAAAAATCTCGCATACCGGAGATTTTGAATTAGCGCTTCTGGTGTTTCGCTGTGGTTATGGATTCAGGTAAGTGTTTATGTGTTAAGGGTTTTGGTAGGAGCAGTGTGTGTTGGTGTGTTTTGTTACTGTGATGTGTGTGTGCAAGGAGAATGTAGCTTGTGTGGTTTGTGTGTTTTTGTATGTAGTGCGACCTCGAAGTTAGAATATTTAAGTAGGGAGGTGTCACCATGCTTTTATGTAGGACAGAGCTTGTGTTTGTGTTTGGGGAGGAAGGTGTGTGTTTGTGTACACCAGAAGCAGTAATTCCAAATCTCCGGTATGCGAGATTTTGAATTTCGCTCTTCTGAGTTTTCGTTCTTTTTAGGTTTCCACTTTATAGCCTCGACATACTGAATTTCGATATTTCAGTATTTCGAGGATATAAAGTAAATCCATATATATATATATATATATATATATATATATATATATCAATAACAACTTAGCACTTTCATCCAGTTTTAATTCAACTGGACTTCATCAGAAACAGCGTCACCCATCACACAACCCCATAAATACAAAATTTCAAAAGTCACAAGATAGCAAACCATTCAAAATTTAAAGGTACATTTCAATATAAACCACATTATTATATAGATGCTAATACTAAAGGCAGTATAACCATACCTTAATAAACTTTAGTATAAAAAGTACTTTACTATAAAAAATACTTATTTACAAATGTTATGAAAAAACAAATAAATAATTAAATAATACAAATAAAGTTTCAAGGTCTTTGTTCTTGTAAAAACCACTTTATATTAACCATTTTATTAAGACCTGGGGGCTGACCAGCCACCAATAAAATTTGCCATAGACTTTCATGACATTCTAAAGTAATCTTAAAATTACCACTAAACTGGCATCTACTTGCTCCAAAACATAAAAAGAAAATTTCTTGAAATCCATACAACTCAATGAGTATCTGTCTAGTGCATTAGAAGAGTGCTTTTTTTTAATCGCCAAGATGTGTTCATTAACCTTCCTACATAAAGCTCTGATGGTTTTACTACATAAAAATATTTACAAGAATTACAGACAGCCACATAAACCGCATTTAATGTGTCACAGGTATAATGCCCCTTAGCCCAAAAAGTCCTGTTTATGTTTTTAAATTCGATGGAAGATGAACCCATAATAAATCTACATTGTTGACACTGTCCACCTGGGTAAGTGCCCAGGTTGTCAGCTTTTGACTTACTTATGATCTCGGCTGTTACCTTCAAAAATGGATTTAATGTTAACTGTCTTCTTGTACGCAAACAATGGTTTGTTGCCCAAAATTTTAACTAAATCTGGATTACCCACAATGACCTTCCAATTGCCAAAAAGAATGGACCTTATCATGCTCATTTCATTAGATATTGGAATGGGGAATGCTAGCCAATAATTCACTGTTTTTTCATGTGCAGCCCTAGGAATAATTACCATAGCTGCAGACTTTCTGTTGTTCATACCTTTCCTACCCACAATTGGTTGTGCTGTGTTGTCTCTAAGCCCCATATCCTCAGAAATGATGTTATCCAACCAAACAGAATTGTAACCACTCTGTTGAAAAAAAGAAAATAACTTCCTGACCTCATTAGCAAAAACCAAATGGTCATTGTTTAAACGACTCAAACATATAAATTATCCCTTAACTACTCCACACTTCATGTGACTAGGATGTAAACTGTCTTTGTGTAAATATTGATTCACAAATATAGATTTCCGGTAAATCTGACTAACAAAATCCCAGTTAAGGGAGTATATTTTTAAATGGATATCCAAAAATATCTATCTCATTACCAGAATGTCCAATGGTAAACTTAAGAAAATTAGCTGAATTGTTCAAATCACAAACAAATGTAGAAAATGACTCCATATCACCCCTCCACAAAAAAATGTAATCATCAATGTAACTTCTGTAAAAGACTATGTTGTCAGCCATGGCATGTGTGGTGAGATGTTGCAATTCCCACATAGCCATGACTAAATTAGCAAATGAAGGGACTACTCGTGACCCCATGGCCACACCTGTGGTTTGTTGAAACAAAAGATCTTCAAACTTGAAAAAATTATTCTCAAGTATAAGTTCCATGAGGACACAGACAGTATTTACCATGTCATTGTCAGTGTTAGTATACTGACTTAAATACTCTCTTAACAATTCAAACCACTTTCCTGTTCAATACGTGTGTATAATGAAGTCACATCAAGTAATGCAAAAGAAAAGATTCCCAATTAACCTGAGACAAAAATTCCAACAAATGCCAAAAGTCACATAAAAATATTTAGACTTTTGTACAAGAGGATTTAAAATGTCGTCTAACCAAATAGATATAGGTTTTGTCTTAGAAAAACTGGCTGACACTATTGGCCGAAAAGGAGGATGTTCTCTATCTTTGTGCACTTTAGGTATGCCAAATAGTGTTGCCAGTTTAGGGAACGCCACCTGCAAAAAAATGTAGGTAGAATGATCAATGTTCCACTGACTGAACAAATCAAACAGAATAATGTCTACATTATTCTGTTTGACAATAGGGTCAGCCCCTTTGGAGGGGTAGTATTAGAGAAATGTACAAATTGTATAGTGTACAATTCTGCACTTAAAGGGTTAAGAGTTAATACATTTATTTTATGTAAAATCTGTAAATACTGGTGGTCTCTGTAAAAGCTGCTGACGCCTAAAAGTCTGTTGTTCTTGCTGTGGAATGTTGAGATAGGGGCCTCACACTAGCAACAGATAAATGCTGTGTTAGGAGGAGACAGTTACAGGACCATAACTCAGAAAATGGGTTTGACAGGGCAAGTCCTGTGGACAAGCTAAATTCTGAAAGATGTTTTTGTAAAAGTCAGCAATTAACTGATAAGCACCTGCTGTGAACTTGCAGAGAACTGTATAGTGTATGTGCAAAGAACTGTATAAAAACAGCAGGCTGAACTATTGAAAATCAGACAAACCTTGTACCTACATGCTTTGTCTCCTTGCTGCAAGTAATAAAGAATGCCTTGCTGAACCTTACGTGAATTGATCTTTGAATTTTCTTTAACAGATTGGTCATTCGAGCTGCAACCCTCTCTTCACCTCGGATCAGACTGCCAGGTGGCTGAAACCATACGAGGAAGAAACCAAATCAGTTCTTCTGCAATATAAACTCCTCCAACTGAATTGTCGTCAAAAGAGGCCAGTCACCTTCTGATCTGCGAATGAAGGACGGGTATCCGCGAATCAGTGGTCAATCATGTAGGCTCAGGTAAGGTGGGTTTTGCTATTCTGTTTCATTCAGTCAGGGACAGGCAAGTGTATTTTCTGTTAGATTGTATTTTAATTCAGTCAGGGACAGAAAAAATGCATTTTATTCTGTTAAATTGCATTTTAATTCAGTCAGGGACAGGAAAACTGCATTTTATTCTGTTAGATTGTATTTTAATTCAGTCAGGGACAGGAAAACTGAATTTTATTCGGTTAGATTGTATTTTATTTCAGTCAAGGACAGGAAAACTGCATTTTATTTTCTGTTAGATTGTATTTTAATTCTGTCAGGGACAGGAAAACTGCATAATATTCTGTTTAGATTGCATTTTAATTCAGCCAGGGACAGGAAAACTGCATTTTATTCTGTTAGATTGTACTTTATTTCAGTCAAGGACAGGAAAACTGCATTTTATTTTCTGTTAAGATTGTATTTTATTCAGTCAGAGACAGGAAACTGCATTAATATTCTGTTAGGTTGTATTTTATTCAGTCAGGGACAGAGAAAAACTGCAGTTCTGTCATAGACTAGGTGAACAGGATAGTAGAAGGTTAGACAGTCATTCTGAAGAGACTATAACAAAATCTGTGGTACACGTAAAAAATTGAAGGGAATAGATAAAATTACTAAAGGTAACTACGTATTGAGCAAATGGGTAATTATAATTGTGGTGCAAAAACATCAAAAGACCCACCATTAACAGAAGATGGTAAATATAGGCAGGTACAGCGCGCAGACAATGTTAGATATTTTTCAAAATGGGTAACTAAGTATGATTTTGATGGAAAATTAGATAAATCTTCACTTCTCAAATTGATAAAGCAATTAAAAGCAGACTCCAAGGGGCAAGTTAAAAAACAGTGACAGTTAGGAGTTCCCCAGGCACACATATGGCTGGAGGAAGCAAATCGAAGAGACCAGAAAGAAAAAAATTCTAAAACAATGTTTTTAGATAAAGAGGATAACCACCTAGTGCTAGCTTCAGCACCCCCTCCCCCACCAGCATATGGGGCAAATAATCAACACAGAGCACCTCCTCTACATCCTGTAGTTACAGGAGGTGAGGACTCTGTAAAAATAAAGCTAGTTAAAGTTAGGGGTCCAATAGGGACTAGGTCCAAAACAAAAAACACAGATGATGATGATAAAAATTTCAAAGTCTGGCAATTGTTTAGTAAAACCCAGACCACAACTAGTGGGGAAGAAGAACTCTGTCCTCTTATTGAGGTACCTAATCCCAGAGCAGGTCAGGATAACCAAGACCCTACTTTATTAGTATGTAGACCCTGGAGTCCTGAAGATATTAGGAAGGCCACTGAGGGCATTCCCCACCCTAGGATCAACTTTCCAAAATTTTCAGAGGACCTGCAAGGTATGAGGCTAAGCTATAACCTAAATGGAAAAGAGATAGAAAAAGTGGTAAGACAAATTATAGGTCCAGACTGGCACATGGTCTGTGGTGATTGGAACCCTCGTGACGCTCAGCAGAGACCCCTTCCACATAACAGCGTAGGATTAGATGCCCAGGTGACAGGGCTTACAAACCGAATTTCTGATAAGTGGAAACCACGGGCAGACTGGACCTGTATTAATCAGTGTGTCCAGCAAGAAGGCAAGTCAGTCAACCACTATTTTGCTAGGCTGATAGAGTGCTTTAATAATCATTGTGGGATGCAAATCCCTGACAACCAGACAGCAGACTCCCCCTATGAACAACAGTTAAAAATGCCTTTCTGAAGGGGGGCAGTGCTCCTGTTAGTAGTTTTATTACAAAACACATGGTAGATCACCGTACAAGCAGATTGCAACCACTGCTGAGAGGCACTTTAATAGCAAAAAGAAAAAGAAAATGCAGGTATTTTCATTAGAAGACGGGGCTGAGGCATATGTGGTACATCCAGGAAAAAAGGGCAAAAATAGATAAGGTAGGCAGTCTGATCAATGGTCAGAAGATTTTGAGGGACGTAAAAAGAGGGGAGAATGTTTTAAATTTGGGAAGAAAGGTCACATGGCAAGGGATTGCAAAGGGAATAATAGGACAAGGACGGATGAACAAAAAGGTGATAACTGACTATATGATAGTCAGGAAGCACAGGGAAGGGTTACAATACAAAGCAGGATAAATGGTAATGTAGAAGTAAAAATGGAGAAAGTACAGGATGGTGGAGGGGATGACAATAAAAATGAAAGTGATGAGGTATTAGACTTGGCACTTCTGTGCTTGGAACTCTTTTTAGCAGATACCAAGCCAGAAGTCACCCTTTTGGTGGGAGGAAGAGAGGTTAGCTTTTTGTGTGATTCTGGGGCTTCATGGACCCTGATACATCCCTCCGAATTACCGGAGTGTACACGGTCTTCAGATTACATATTTGTTAAGGCTGCAAATGGGCAGCTATACCGGGAGCCTCTCTCACACAAAATTATGATCACAGATCCTGTAACAGGGTTGACACAGAGAAGTAAAATTGTAGTGTCTGCAAAATGCCCAATAAATCTCTTAGGCAGAGACCTGATGCAGTTATTTGGCATAGCGGTGGTTCCAACTATACAAGGGATGCAAGCACAATGACAGACTGAGATCTGCGAAGTGCATGATACCTGTGTAATGCAGACAAGAGGTGAGATGTTTTACTGGTACAGTCAGGACCTGATTACTACTGGCCCAGGGACTGTAACCAAAGAATTAATGGATTTGGCCATTAGTAAATTTCCCTCATTAGATATTAAAAAGCAGCCATTACTGCACTGCACCCTGTATTTTCATGACACACAAGGGCCAGATGAGGACTACAGAGATAAGCTATTTAAATATCCCACAGCTAGGCTAGTGTTACGTAACCTATACTGGGACACAATGGGAAATAGCATAGCCAGCTGCTCTCTGCCTAAAGAAATGACAGCACTTTACAAATCTGACCTCCTACCACATGTAAGCCTCACTAAAGACAACAACACAAAATGGGTAGAGTTGGGCAGGAATATTACCAGATGGAAAAAACAGACCAGAGAGGAACTTTCAGAGCAGGGAGTACAAGTACAAAAATTAAACTGGGTAACACAGACTAAGCCAGCAGTACACCTACATTTTCGCAAAAATATTTGACACATACTCTTGTTAAAGGAAATAGAGAATGATCTAAAAGGTATTCCAGATAAACTGTGGTCCACACGGAAATCAGATGTAGGCCTTATTCGCACAGCAGGACCAGTAGTGATTACTCCAAAATCAACTTTTAGACCTCAAAAACATCAATACCCGCTGAGAAAAGATGCAGAGGCATGGATAAAGCCCATTATAGCTGCACTCCTTAAAAGTGGTGTGTTAATTGAATCTCCTGATTCACCATGTAACACACCTTTGTTCCCAGTTAAGAAGGCAAATGGAGAGTGGCACATGGTTCAAGACCTGCAGGCTGTAAATGAGGCAGTAAAACTTAGGGCACCTACGGTACCTAATCCACATACACTCTTAAATGTGTTAAAACCTCATCAGAAATATTTTTCTGTAGTAGATATTAGTAATGCATTTTTCTCAATTCCAATACATCCGGACAGTAGATTCTGGTTTGCATTTGCTTATCAAGGTAAAAGATACACATACACTTGACTACCGCAAGGTTATTGTGAGAGTCCCATGATATTCTCACAAGAGATGTCAAGTAATTTAGCAAGATTTAGCCCACCGATAAATAGTTAAATCCTGCTTTATGTTGATGATATCTTATTAGCAGCTCCCACTTTACAAGCTTGCCAAGAAGACACACTAGCATTAATACATTTTTTAGTTGCTGAGGTACACAAGGTAAACAAGAAAAAATTGCAGCTTTGGAAGAAACAGATCCAATATTTGGGCTATATAATATTTGATGGAGGTAGAACCTTGGATGAGGACAGGAAAATAGCTATTTTGCAGGCTCCAAAACCCATTACCAAAAAGGAAATGATGTCCTTTTTGGGTACAACTAACTTCTGTCGAAGTTGGATTACAAACTATGCTTTGGAAGTGGCACCCTTGTCTGACCTCATATACAAAAAGCCTATGGCAGCACAGGATCCGGTGATTTGGACAACAGAGGCGGATTTAGCTTTTTGTAATTTAAAACAGTTAATAGCATCTTCTTTTGTCTTGGGATTACCAAATTATCATAAGAGCTTTTTTCAAACTGTAGACTGTAAGCACGGCTACATGACATCAGTCCTGATGCAACAACATGGGGATAAGCAATGTCCCATTGCTTACTACTCATCACAATTAGATCCAGTGGCACGGTCCTTAACCCATTGTGTTCAAGCAGTTGTTGCAGCTGCTATGGCAGTGCAGGCTTCAGCCTCAGTGGTTTTGTTTCACCCACTCACCCTAAGGGTCCCTCATGCAGTAGCAATTATTTTGTTACAAGCAAAGGTAGCATACCTTTCCCCAGCTAGACATCTCTCCTGCATGACTGCTTTGCTGAGCCAGCCTCACATGATGATTGAACGGTGCACAACCCTGAATCCATCAACTCTGCTCCCTACCCCTGTAGATGGTACTCCACATCACTGCCTGCAGGAGATCGAGCAGACAACATTACCTAGGAAAGACCTCACAGATATACCTTTAACAGATGCTGATCTGACATATTATGTAGATGGCTCATGCAAAAAGAACCCAGCAGGACAGAACCTAGTGGGCTATGCTGTAGTATCCAACACAGAGGTTATTGAGGCGAAACCCTTACCACGACATTTGTCTGCACAGGCGGCAGAATTAATTGCACTCACTCGTGCATGTACTTTAGCTAAAGATAAATGTGCAACTGTTTTACTGACAGTCAATATGCTTTTTCCATGGTGCATGTGTTTGCAAAGCAATGGAAAAACCGAGGTATGATTACATCAACTAGTAAACCCATAAATCATGCACAGCTCATATTGGATCTTATAAACTCCATTCAATTACCTCAGTGTTTAGCTATCTGCAAATTTGAAGCTCACGCAAAACAGCAGGATGTTATTTCAAAAGGTAATGCAAGAGCTGACGCTCCTGCAAAGCAAGCAGCCGCAGAAGCTTGTTTACACCTTGTAGAAGATTTAAAACCCTCTGAAAGTTTAAATTTGGACATGCTACAAACAATGCAATCATTGACCACACAGGTAGAAAAAAGGCGTTGGTTAAAACGGGGCCATCTTCAGAGATGGTTTGTACATCTCAAGAGAAGAAAAACCAATATTACCGTCTAATCTTTTTCAATATGCAGCATTATTGAGCCACGGGCAATGCCAAGTCTCATCAGGGGGAATGGTACAGATAGTGAATCAGGTGTTCACTGCATGTGGATTTTTAAACTACTCTAACAAATTTTGTTTAGCATGTCAGATTTGCAATCAATATCATGCACAAGGAGCAGTGCAGCCCAGTAAAGGGAGTTTCCCCACACCTCCATACTCATTTCACACCATTTGCATGGATTTTATAGAGTTAAATAAATGTAAAAATAAGAAGTACCGCCTTGTCATTATAGATATGTTCTCAAGGTGGGTGGAAGCTTTTCCAACCAGGAACCCGGATGCAGCTACAGTAGCAAAGGTTCTTGTGAAAGAAATTGTTCCTAGGTTTGACATTCTGGAGAGAGTATATAGTGACAACGAAATACACTTTGTAAACCAAACTATTGATATTTCTCTAAAAAATCACTGTGCTTATCATCCTCAGTCTGCAGGGTTGGTTGAAAGACATAATGGTATACTTAAAAGTAAACTGAGGAAACTAATGGCTGAAACTGGGAAAACCTGGCTGTACTGTTTACCCCTGGCACTGTTGAACATGAGAACAGTTCCCTCAGCAAAAGGGCTGACCCCATATGAGAAACTGTATGGGAAGGCATATTATACACCCCAATGGAAACCTCTCATGCCTTCAGACCAGGAAGCTGATCTTACATTAGCTGAATATATGAAGAAACTGTTAAATTATAAACATCTGTTGCAGTCTAATTCTGTTTCAGGTTCAGAGCAGACTAAGGCACCAAAAATAACAGTAACTCCTGGAGACTGGGTATGGATCAAGATCGTGAAGAGGAAGAACTGGGCATCACCAAAGTGGGAAGGTCCCTACCAGGTCCTTCTTTCGACACCAACTGCAGTCAAGATTGCAGAGCGAGCTTCGCTGATCCATCTGACACACTGCAGGTTAGTAAAGAAATTTGAATTGGGTAAAGATCTTACCTCTCCATCAGGACCCTAAGCACAAAAGTCTGGCTACAAAGGGAGGGTCAAATCAATAGGAAATGATCCGTCTCAAACCCAGTAAGGCAATCATCAGTGCTAAGGTCCTATAGGGTAAAAAATAAGATAAAAATACCCAGATTAAGCAACATGATTGCATCAAAGAAAGTTGAATTCCATCCTTATGGGAAAACTAAAGAAAACAGAACACTGGAATGACAACCCTTTCCACAAAAATATTGTGTGGTAATCTCATTGACTGTTATTGTGGTCATTGCTTTTCTGCTATGACCATTTCTCTTTTCTGCCACATTTACTGAACCTAGCAAGTTTGCAGCATGGCATCCTGCTTTCAACACATAGGCTATCAAGTACGCATATGCAGATACCCTTAATGTCTCTAATTGTTGGATCTGTGCAGCTATACCAACTGCACATGGAGAATTACCTTAAGTGGCATCTCCACTAAATGTTACCGAGACATGGACAAGTTTGTTGAGCAACATGGCTAATATTACGTCTGCAAATGCAGTTGCCTTACAGCTGACCTTCCATTAAAACAGAACTGTGTGTTTTCAGAAACTTGATAAAACTAGGGTAGGATGGAGTCATTGTAACAAAGCAGCGGTTTATAACTGCACTGCATACAAGTCGGGTTGTGTGGCAAATTTCTCATCTATAAAAAAACTTGTTAATAACTCTATAGTCAACTTTGTCCAGGAAATGAAAACTGTCTATTAAAAAATGTTCCAAGGACAGCAGGATTTTGGGGATCGCTTTGAGTTTATCAACATCACCATTAAAGTGGAAGATTGTTATTTTGTGTGTGGAAAAAAAAGCATATAAATGGCTACCAAGAAAGTGGTCCGGAAGCTGCTTTTTGGGCTACCTAGTTCCAGCTATACGACACATGTTAATTTACCTCAAGTAAAAATCAAAAATGTTCGAAAAGTTAAAAAAACTACTAATCCAGTAGGCCAAATCGATGCATCATGGATATATCACCATGATCTGGCTCACGTCAGTGACAAAGGACTGTCCCACATGGCTCTCGGTGATGATGTCATATCATGGGCTGGCATACTACCTCAGTACGGAGCGGTAAAATCAATTTGGAAACTGAGAAAGATGTTCAAGCTGCTTGAGACATTGAGCAATGCAACCTTTTCTGCCTTGGAATTGGTGACAGATGAATTGACCGCTATAAGAGCAGTAGTGCTTCAAAATCGTATGGCTCTTGATTTCACCCTGGCGGCAAAAGGAGGTACTTGCGTGTTAATCCAAGAAAAATGCTGTTCGTTTATTCCAGACAATAAACATGAAATAGATAGCCATCTTGAAGTGATTCAGCAAGTATCTGCCTTGACCAAGCCAGGTCAAAATCCTTTAACAGACTTTTTCCAGAAATGGTTTGGGGGGTGGGGCAGTGTCCTGATAAATCTGTTGATCCCATTTGCATTGGAGCAGCAATATTGATGTTCTGTGTATACTGCTGCGTCCCCTGCATGTGTGGACTGGCAAAAAGCACTATAAATGCCTCAGTCTCAAAGACCTTGTACCAGCAAAGTACTGAATATGAAGAACTACTAAAATTGGAGGCGGAAAAATTGTTTACTTGAGCCTAAGCCGAATGACTCTCTGACTGCAAGGCCTGAATAAAAATGGTCAAAAGATAAAATAGACTTGTTTTAGACTCATTGAACAATAAGAATAAAGTATTAAAAGGGGAGAAATGTTAGAGAAATGTACAAATTGTATAGTGTACAATTCTGCACTTAAAGGATTAAGAGTTAATACATTTATTCTATGTAAAATGTGTAAATACTGGTGGTCTCTGTAAAAGCTGCTGATGCCTAAAAGTCTGTTGTTCTTGCTGTGGAATGTTTAGATAGGGGCCTCATACTAGCAACAGATAAATGTTGTGTTAGGAGGAGACAGTTACAGGACCATAACTCAGAAACTGGGTTTGACAGGGCAAGCCCTGTGGACAAGCTAAATTCTGAAAGATGTTTTTGTAAAAGTCAGCAATTAACTGATAAGCACCTGCTGTGTACGTGCAGAGAACTGTATAGTGTACGTGCAAAGAACTGTATAAAAACAACAGGCTGAGCTATTGAAAATCAGATAAAACTTGTACCTACATGCTTTGTCTACTTGCTGCAAGTAATAAAGAATGCATTGCTGAACCTAACGTGAATTGATCTTTGAATTTTCTTTAACAGGTACGAAGGCAGGTCTATTTGCATATTGGATTTATATATCCTTGCATTTCACTTTTATGTTTATTTGGGGAACTACTATTTTGTTAGCTTTGGACGTTAAGCTTTAGACACATCATATTTTCCTTGAAAAGAATATGACTGAATTTCATTCCTTACTAGTGATAAATATAAAAGTTATAAAAAAAATCTGTAAAAATACACCTCAGAGCATCTTGAACCCTATGACCATGCCCTAAACCAGGTTCCATTCACGTAATCGAACTTTTACAAGTTTGAACCATATATGATCGAGACCATATGTTTGAATTTGTAAACATTCGAACATTTGAATGGAAATCTCCATACGCGGAGGTTTCCATTCACTTCATTGTGGTGCAATCTCGGAGTTGGTTTATTTAAGTAGCAGGGGGTATGGGGAGTGTGTTTAATTTTCTTTTTTTTTTTGCATAGTCGAAGTTCTGTAACTTTGAACTTAATGGTTCGACCATTAGGTGTTCGGAGTTACAGAACTTTGACTATTTAATATAGACCCCCCAGACTTACAATTTAATTTATTTATCTTTTCTCCAGCAGTTATTTACAGTACAGTTTTAATCTCTCTCTCTGTCACACACACACACACACACACACACACACACACACACACACACACACACACACACACACACACACAAAATGATGTCATATATTTGGCCACACCCCCTGCATCCAATTTTAGAGATGTGAAAAGGAGGCAACCCTAACAGTAACATAGTATCAGCTGCTGAGTACACGACAACACCCAACTTGCCGTCATTGGCAAGGTTAGCTAGGGGTTCAGAGATCCAACAAGTAAATACTGAATAGAAGAGGTCTCAGTACTGAGCCCTGTGGAATGTCACTAACAACTATTTTGCTTTCTGGTGTGGCACATGCTACTTTAACTACATATATTTATGGAGGGGTTAAAGATAGTCATTTCTGATAACTCAGGAACATACTAGTGACAGTGTTTAACAGTTTTAAAAGGGGATCAGTCAGGCTGTGTCTGGTGATGTTGATTAAACAAGTGGATATATTATAGGAGGCCACAGAGCTTTGCAATGTTCTGAGAAGACATGTTCCATAATATTCTTGAGTGGAGTATCTTCCATAATGGTCTCTGCAAGAGCTGTAGCTAGGTCAACTTGTACCCTAGGCAACTCACCAATTAACACCTTCCTCTTAGAGTTGATGAGAAAAGCATCAAAGAAAAAGTCCTCTTGGTAAAGAGCCATTATGTTTCCTCATAATATCTTTTTTTTTCCTTTGTTGACCTGGTTAGTTCCACTAGAATAGTGACCTCTTTTCATGGCAGACCCAAGGTGATATTTATAATGCAATGGGGAAATTGTGTCAGGAGCTTCTCATAATCTTTGGAAGAGAAGAAATGAAGAAAACACTGGATCTGCTACCTGATGCCAGAGGGTTGCTAAAGAAGTTCTGGGAATTCTAAGATGGCAGATAGTGCAACAGAGACTGAGAGAGGAGCAGAAGAAAACTTAATGAAGAAAGGAATAGGAGACACAACTGCTAGTAGAATTGTTGAACCAGGCAGAGACAAAAGTGCGATGGAGAAACATCCTAGACAGAGTATTGTAAGATGAAAAAGCTTGACTGGTTGGAAACATAAGCAACAGTTGCTGAAGGGAAAATAGTAGAGGTATTCATGGCTAGTGAAGTAGCAAGTTTTAAGGATTTATCCCTGCAAAAGCATTTATGTTAAAAGAAAGAATAAGTTCTGTAGCCAGGCAAGGAAGAATGAAAGAAAGAATGAAGAAGGGGTAAACATTTGCAATTTCTCAATAGCAACAGAGAAGATGACTGGTGGTAAGCATGAACTGTGACAACAATGTCAGTGTGAACAGGTATGACATTATGGGGAGTATTATTTTGCCGCTAAGGTTTAGCATTACAGACATAATTATGCTTAAAAGAATCAACAGATATTCAAGACAGACATTTTTTTTGTACTGCAGAAAATTGTAAAAAAAAAAATCTGAAAAGAATGAAACAATACATGAAAGAAGCTGAATGAAAGATGTTATAGGCACTACCAGATCATGATCAAATGGGGCCCTAGGCAGGGTAATGGATCAGGCCCCACCCCATACACAGCCACCCACACCCCCAAAGCCATTCCATTGTCCCATTACTTGGCTATTTCTCCCCAGTCACCAGAAACAATGTTCAAATCTCTCAGACTTTACTTCTAAAATGATTACAGATATTTGGATTTAATTTAAGACTTTTTTTAAAGTTTTATAGCGCAAACACTGATAGACAGTTACTAAGCAAAGTAATACAGTCTCACAATGAAAACAGACTCAGCATTAAAACTTCTCTGCCACTCACATTCATTGAAATGGCATTGAAACCCACAGTCAAAGAAAATGCATCTGGCCAGTTGCAGATTAAATTTATCTTTGGACTATTTTCACATCATAGGTCCCTTGCACATATTTTTAGGACCATTCAAACATGCAAGAGTTCTTTGATTCACCTTCCTGATTGTATTAAATTATATCCCTTGTATAAGACAGCACCAGTTGTTATAGTGTGTTTTAAATCTACAGTTTTGAACATTTTTCCAGTAAGCAATAAAATAAAACATATGAACCAATAATGACAAAACTGCCCAGTTCAGAACATCTCAACCATAAAAGATCACTCAAACTTCTCTCATTACAATCCACCACAATGATTCAATATGCACAATGTCTGCAGAAGTAAAAGTCATCTGAATAATTCCACATTAAAAAGATCTGTAACTAATAAAGGTGTTAATGCTAGCAAACAGGTTTATGTTGCAGTGGTTCATCTACAAATTCAGTGTCTGCTTCCCTTGAAGAATAAATTGTCTATGTTACGTTTATAAAAAGAAGTGGTAAGCTGGAAATATTGCAATATGGAATGGATGGCAATCTGTTAACAGGCTCCTAGGCATCTCATCCAAATGAGGGCCTACTCAGCACTGCAGCCCCACACCTCCCTTAACATACAACACAGTTTCAGCAATTTATCTACATGATGCGAGAGTAGAACCCACAGCTTTTTGCACTGAAAATATGCCTGCTACCTGCTGCACTGCTAACAAGCATTTTAACTTTGTAGACCAACAGTGATACCATTTGCTGAGTAAAACAGTTGAATGTTGTAAACAGACTTAGTATGAGCAACAGTAAGCTTCTCTTCCATTGAAGCTCACAGTTCTTTGAAAATACATTTGCAACTCATTTCCGTGAAAATACCCTGAAACTCGATCCCTTAAAAATGCAGTTGAAACTCAGTTCATTGAAAAATGCACATACACATACACACACACACACCTACATCCATATATTTCAGCCTGTTAATGCAAAAAAAATATGTTCAAAGCCTAAAATAAATAGTGACATTTTAAATTGCTTTCATGAACCTAAAAAGTTGATAGATGGATGGGTATGTGTTAGCATGCATTTTTCTAAAGGATATGAAGTCTGAAACTCAAAGTCTGTCATTATTTAGTAACTTTAATCCTCAATGTTGTTCCAGAAAATCACACATTTTATGAGGAACAGATCAAAAATATGGGACAAAATCTGGACATTCTGCAAAAATCTGGACAGTTGAGAGGTATGTACCACACACCCACACACACACAAACACACACACACACACACACACACACACACACACACACACACACACACACACACACACACACACACGCACACACACACTTACTTCTCCTCTATGGTCCGCAGTCCAAATGTCTTCTGGTATTCAAATTCTGTGCACAAAAGATGAAGACATGAACAACAGTTCAAGCAACCAAATGCAACCCTACAAAAGGGCACAGCAAAAATGTAAAATGAAGAAAGGCAACAATCAGGAACCTGAATCAAGGACCAACAATGAAAACCAAGAGAATTTATTCACAGACACGTCCACTGACTAAGCGCTTTCACCTAAAAAGGCATCCTCAGAGTCAGTTGGAACATCACAATCAACATATAAATACATAATTAAAACTAATTAAATAATGACATCACATTTTAAATACACCAATGAGCCCAAGCACTGCCTCAACACAATTAAAGGTACAAAACCCATTCAAGTGTAGTTCTGAAAAATGTTGAAAAATTGAAACACAAAATAATTCACAACAATTAAATACATGCTATAACTTATACATATACACATACACTTATGTATAAAAATAAATTAAATTAATATGAAATAAAATGCATATGCCTCAACCTATAGACTTTAAAAAGTGATAACTCTGTTAAACAGAATAAAATAGATACAGTGTGCCACAATGCCATCCCCCTTCAAATTAGATACAACTTGCTTTCTGTTTTAACACTGGTTTAATGGATATACATTCATTGATACCCGGGCACCTCGTGGCATTCAATCTCACCTGCCATTGAACTTCTAAGAGGGCCACCTTGTTGCTTATATCACCCCTTGATCATCATATACCCTGTCAATGACAAAAACAAGAACTTTTAAAATTCTTGCAATAACAACTATGCAAAAACAACGCATTATGTGCAGCGTTAGTCTTTATCCTGCGTATATGCGCACTTATGCGATCTCGCAACCTACGTGTGGTCATCCCAATGTAGAATCGTCACATGTACTACAAGAAGCCACATAAACTAAACATTTTGTATTACAATTACACTGACCTGGGCATGCAATTGTACGATCAAAGCCTTTTACAACCAGGTGTGTACCCTCACAAATAAATCTACAAACTCTACACCTACCACACTTAGACATAGTTGATTTCCTAACCCTGGGCACCCTTTCCATAATTGCTTTTAAGTTAACACCTTTGCTAAACACAATCCTAGGTGCCTTCCCAATTATGTCCTTGGTGTCCTTGTCTAAACAATGATTCCATACCTCACGTAACGAAACTGCAATGACAGTGGCCTTCTCATTGTAATTAAGAACCAAGCAGGCTTTATTCTTCCCTGCATCCTTGTTCATGTTGTTCAACTCCATATTGCTCGCCCCATTAGCTTCCCCTCTCAATATAGGTTCAAAAACAGTATTCCTTTTCCTAATTACTTCCTTTTTGACTTTTAATAAAAGGTTAAGTGGATACCCCCTATCCATAAGCATACCCACAAGTTTGTATATTTCCTCTCTAAAAAGAGTGTCATCACTGATTATCCTAGATAGCCGTATCATTTGTCCCTTTGCCACCCCTCTTTTTTGATAAAAGGGGTGACAACTGGAAAAATGTAAAAAGGAGTTGGAATAGCTATCTTTCCTATATAATGTACTAACCAAACCTTCATGATTCTTGAAAATTGTCAAATCCAAATAGTTCACCCTATCCGCACAATATGTATATGTGAATCGCAAAAAACTAGTAGAGGAATTAATATACTCCATGAACTCATTGACACTGCTCTCATCACCATCCCATAGGATAAGTAAATCATCCAAGTATCTATTGTACAACACTACTTTCTCCCAAAATCTGGATTGAAAAATGCAGGTTCTCTCCCATGCCAATAGTACAAGGTTTGCAAAACTGGTGCGCATCTTGCACCCATGGCTACTCCCGAACACTGTTGATATATCTCACCTTCAAATTTGATGAAATTATTTTTCAAAACAGTTTCCATCAAATCACAAATCATATTGATCTTACTTTTGTCAAAACTGGAACTTAGCAGTAAACTATCCCGAAACATTTCCATGCCTTCACCATGGAATCACCGAAAACAAATTCACAACATCCACTGTCAAAAACAAAATTCCTAGTACACTTAACAAAAGCCCTCAACCTCTCCAAACAGTGCCAGGAATCCTTAATAATATGGACTGTATCACTCACAACTGTTTTGCACACTTCATCCACAAAGGCTGCAAGCGGTTCGGTCTTGGAACCCTGGCAGATACAATAGGTCTAAAATGTAGCTGCTCCAGCCCTTTGTGTACTTCGGTATACCAAAAATGTTTGGAGTAACAGGGTATCTAACTGTAAGAAAATAAAATAAAGACTCTGTAATTTCACCTTGAAATAGGGCATCCAATAAATACAAATCAATTCTTCTATAGGCCACGTTCATTTCATTAACCGATACCCTTGTGTAAGTATCTGTATCTCCAAGTAAACCCATCATGGATGTCAAATAATCCATTTGGTTCATCAGCACCATTCCCCCCCCTTTATCAGGTTTCATGCATCTAATACTATTCGAAGATTCCAGCTCTTTAAGAACATTTCTCTCCGCTGGGGTCAGGTTATCAGAACTAACATCCCTTCTACCACATATCCTCCTAACCTCAAACTCCATAAGATTCTCCAAAACTGAAACCACATAACTACTGGGCGGTATGAATGTACTCTTCCTTTTAAACTTGGAGTCACTGTTGTCACAATCCACACCCTTCTTGTCATGATAGTATAGTTCCAGATTCAGTCTCCTCATAAACAACTTGATGTTAATCAAAACCTGCGAGACATCCAATCTGAAACTAGGTACAAAACTAGTTCCTTTAGTAAACAACTGAAAATGTACATCCCCAACAACCATATCAGTGTAATTGTATATAAAAAAACCTTGTTGATTGATAGTTTTACACTCAACACATGTCACACTGGAATTATCACTTGCACACCGGTTGTGATGCATTTTGTCTGCACTCCAATCCATTACTATTGTTGTCACTGATACAATAAGGCAATACTATTTCATATACATTGCCCATATCATTGGAGTCAATCACATCTAAATCATCTCTGTTAACAAAGCAAACACTACTGTTGCTATTGCACATAACACCATCATGTAATATACTGCATTCATTACAAAACACACCCCCCCCATTGTTGACACACGTTAAAACATCAGTGTAATTGGGCTCAACACATAAATTTTGACATCAAAATCTAAATTGACAATTGTCCCTAGAGCCTCCTCAATTGGTGGCCCCTCGGACTGCTGTCTAAATGTCTGTCCACCCTCATCGGTCTCCGGTCTTTGTTCCTCAGTCTCTCGGACCTGCGAGGTCCCATTTCCTGCTCCAAAAAAACTTCCTCCTCGAAACCAATGTCATGTGCTGCAGTCTGGGCCATATCAGAGTGACTAGCATGGCCAGAGACAGATCTACCTTGCCCCACCCCACCCTGATGAACAATGTCACCAGTCCGTTTATATTGCAATTTATTGCCTGGGGGGTAGGCAGTATGATTTTGATAGTCAAGTTTGTCTCTGGCTAACTTTTTGTGTTTCAATGCCTTACTTTTGGCCACAAAAGCTTCCAGGTTCCTAAGAACCCTGTGGAATTTTTCCCCATATTGAAAAAAAATTAAATCTGTGGTAATGCTTTCATGCAGTCTACAAATTTCCCCTCGCAGTGTTATTAACCTAGTCACATTGTTCTTAATGACAATATCTAGCATATCCAACCCTGCTTTGTCAAACAGGGTAATCAGTTCAGAGAAGGCTGCACTGCCTTCTTCAATTCCCATCGGCTGCTTCCATAGCCGGAGCCCTTTAGGCACCTGTTTAAGTGCCTTGGACTGCTCAAGGAACAAATTATCAAGCTGGAGCGCCCTATATTTAACACAAAGCTTGTCGTACCTTGCTATCTGCTCCTCCAGGCTATGGAAACTCGCCGACTGCAAATCCGAACGAACCAAGCCGTTAATATCCACGGAAAATAGCGGAGCCTCCAGCCATGACTGCAAATCATGGCTCCGTCTTCTTCTTTGCGCTTCCCCCGACAAGGCCCCTCTAGCAGGTCGATTCCGATTGGTTGAAGCAGCACCAACACCATCAGACTCCCTCCGATTGGTCCCTGTAGCTGACACATCAGAATCCTTAACTTCACGAACAGCCGATGCACCAGGCAAACTAAAACCCGTTGTTTCCCTTGTGTTAGAAACAACATTAGCAAAGGTGTCCGACCTATTGTAATTCTGCCCTGGTGGAATAGAGTCAGTATCATTAACAGGGGAATGGAGGGTAAATAGTTGAACTTGCGTATCAGTAGGACTGACACACACGATATCTCCATCTTTGGCATTGTCCCTTTCATAGGTTTTTAACAGTTTTTGTACAGCAAAGGAAAGTTCTTTTAAAGCCTTCTCCATGGTTTCGTCAACCCACGATCCAGAAACCAATGCTGCCACACACAAGAATTCAAGCAACCAAATGCAACCCTACAAAAGGGTACAACAGTTCACACAGATGAAGAAGACAAATATGTAAACAGGTAGCACACAGCTGTTGTGTCTATATAATCAGAAGCATAGGGCATTCTTAAAGAAGAATGCCCTTAAAAAAAAATGCACATTTTTTTAATTAAAAAATTAATCTCCTGGCCAGTGGGCCCCCTCCCAGCCAGAAGTGTCTCCTCCTCACAGCCAGTAACGCCTAGGTGACTGCCCTAGTCGCCTAGTGCTGGATCCGGCTCTGATTATAGGTAATTAAGATAGAGAGAGAAACAAAGAAAACTGGCTTAAAAGGTAAAAGTTAAGTTCTACTTTTCTTTTCCTTAACATAAATAGTAGAAGTGAAAGCAAAAGAGCTGCAGTATTATAATGGTGTAGTTGGTTGTAACATGACATTGTATACACATTTAAATAACACAAAGCAGAATATCCTAAGGGCAGCAATGAGGTTGCAGTTTGCTTCTTGGCTAAAATTGTCCTTTCTCTGTCCAGATCCTTGAATCTAAATCATTCATTTACCTAAAACAGCATACCAAGGTAATATACTTTAATCCACCCATCAGTTAAACAACACAGTAATAAAAGCACACCTATATGCATCACCAACTTATCAAAGGTCTGAGTACAAAATCATTTATGGTAAGACAACACACATAATCATATACAATACTAAAAGTCCAAATTCAGTCAGTTACTTTGTGTTATATTAACCTGTACAGCATTATCAACAAATGCATAATAACACTGAAAGCATTTAACATTACACTGTCTTATGCCAGTTGTATCTTTCCTTAAATACTTTTCTGTGTTTATGTAGCCATTTTTCATTCATAAGTGACAGTCAGTAATCCCACAGTAATGCAGCATGTATCCTGACAACACAATACATTTGTGAAAATGCAGTACATCAGACTCTATTCATTCACTCATTTCAAATTATGTGCTTATATCTCGTGTAGCATAATCTACAAATGAAAAAAAAAACTATTGCAAACATATCTTTCATATTGTCATTACAACTAATTCCCCATACATTCATCTATTTATTTTTATTTTAAGTTTGGCCTGCATATATATAACAACATTGGTTTACTATCATATAGTCGACACTCACATAAATGAACCACTTGAAATAATGTCGACTAAAAGGTTGAACACGTAATGTCGACAAGGTCAAAATGTCACAAACACACCTCCATTTGCGAATTCAACCTTACTTGACATTCCTAGAATGCAGTCCTACACTGCACAAGACATAACGTGATGATTTTGCAGGGGGGAAAGCCCCCCTGCACCCCCTGTGGGGGCCACACCCCACACATCTCCTACAAAATACATATTCCAACTCCAAGATCATACTACAGTGGGGGAAAGGGTAAATTTCCCGATCCCCACTGTACCTTGATCTCTAGTTAAATGACTGACCTCATCTTTGTGAATGCACTGAGCATTCACTGAAATGGAACTTGCACAAGGGAAGCATCAGCAACACAAGTCAGCCAACCATTATTCTACAACCTGTGGTCACCGAAACTTCCCTCTGCATTTTAAATGTAAACCAATAACATTAAGAAAATTCACCAGAAACTGGGAACTCTGTATCATTACAAAGATTTCCTAGCTAGTCACACTGAATGCACTCTAGCTATTACCTGTCTTCTACCCTCTCTCTTATATGGACTTTTCAACAATATACAATCCTGCCTAAAAATCAAAGCTCAAATCTTGCTATGACCAAATTGCTAAGTCTGCCACCAATGCAAAATACTCCGCTCATCACTACATAGCCCTCCACAAACTCAGTTGGCTTGATCTTTCACTTTACCATTCAGCTAATCACAGCACATAAAATCATTCATAGACTCATGGCCTGCCCAGCCTTAAATATTATCATCTACTCCTACATTACAAGCACATCTATTAGGTCAGAAAACGAACAGTTTCTACAACATCATCCAATGAAATTAGTCAGACAAAATCTGTACTCCTTCTCAAAAGGTAAAAACTGGAACACCCATCCCTTGTCCTTAAGATCTAACCACATTCACACATCCTTCAATTGTGCACTTAAGGAACACCTTCCTAAATTTTGGATATGCTTCTGCTCAACTCCAGGCTAATTTCTAGCCATTTCATCACCCCTCTGCCTCCTTTCTCTTCTACTATTAACTCCGTCTTCCTTTATCACCTTACTTTTTCCTTTCTCCTCCTCAGCCCTACTCTTAGCTCTATCTGTCTTGTCCACTTTAGTTTTATATTTCTTTTGTTCCACCTTTCTTCATCTGTGTTCATTTTACTACACTCCCCTCCTTTCTTTCCTTAACTACAAGCTCTACTTACCTCTTACCCTAGTTATGACTGCCATAAATAAATTATGGCATAACAAACATAGATACTAAATGATGTGAAAAATACCCTATAATTATCCTATGTAGGTCATCATTTTGTTATATTTCTGCTACTGCTATACTGAATTTTAATTAGTTATTATTTAGTGAAGATACATACCTATGACTACATTAATCATTCTATTTTGTTCTACTTGAGATGTTTTTGTACTGTGGAGTTTTTCTCCGAGCCTCCACTGAAAATGGGTTCTTTATGCCCCAGTTGGACTTTCCCGGTAAACAAATATCAAATAAATAAATAAATGTTTTGTATATTGTGATTTGCTTTCTTTCACCATGATTTACTTGTATTCTGCTTTTAGTTGCACATTTAAACTAGAAAACAGGCCACAACTGTGTATCTTCTGAGTCACAAAGAAATTATGTTTTTCCCAAGCATTTCACCATGTGTTGTTGTGTTTTCAAACTCAACTGAACTGTCTTTCTAGATGCCTGTCCCTTTTGTTAATTTAACCACATATCTCAATCCTTCTCCCCTTTCATTGGCTGTTGTAAAATCACTCCACTTCAACAATTTCAACTATTTAAATTGATTGGCCATCCCATTGCATTCCATATAATGAGAGTACAAAGTGCCCACCCCCTTCTAATCTATCTTGCTCTTTTAAAATCAGTGTCTCTCCGCTTTGCTAACTAAAGCTTTGTTACCCACTCTTTCATATCCAACTGCTTAGTGAATACTGCAGCTCATAGGATATTAACCCATTTTTCCATCTTACCTTTAAAATCTGCAGCATCTACTCCAAGACCAACAATTATTACAGAAACCGCATTCTGTCTCTCAGTAGTCAACTTGGGATTAGTGCTTCTGTTTTCTCCTGGTGAGAGAAGGAGCACAGGGACATTATTTCCTGGAGACTGCTTATCACCAAAAAGCCTAATAACTGCTTCATAGGTAACAGCTTAGAATTTGTGTTTATATTTTGCTCCTGATAAGAGAAGGAGCAGAGTGCGTTGACTCCTGACTTCTGGTTGGGCAGTGAGTGTCTGGGCTTGATGTTCCTGATTGGTCTGGTTGCTATTCAAGGCATCTACCAGAAAAAGGCTACAACAAGCCTTCCATCATCTGGACAAGACTGTGGATCACCAGACAGGCTGTGTCCTGCTTCTCATCTTGGAATTAGTGCTAATGTTTTGTTTCTGGTGAGAGAAGAAAGAAAGGAACATTGTATTCCAGCAGGCAGAAGCTGTGGTGAGACCAGTATTAGTAGTAGCCAGTCAGTAGCCACTCATGTGACTCCCCTCTTTTCATCTTTTCATCCTTCTCGACAGGCTAAATCTTTCTTTTCAGTAAGTACTGCCTGATTTGTTTATTACTTCAAAACATCTGCCTAAATACTTCATACATAAACCATCAGGGTCTACTTATTAGTTTCCCCTCAAGTGTTTATCAGTGCCCTGTATAGACACAGACACCCTAAGGGACATTTTTCCTGTAAAAGCATTATTGAAATTTCTTCAATATCTAGTTGTGTACACAGGACAACTAGTTTGCAGTGACATACATTGACCCTAGAGTTGCAAACCAGATACTCCTGGAATTGCTTTATATTCTCATTCCATTCTATTTCCATTACCAGCTTGGTGGATATGGGTATCCTGAGGCAATGTAGAAATTGTCTCATATTTACTGACAAACAGTTAATTCTCAGACAAACTGATATGGTCTGTGGGAGATATACATTTACTCAATGTCACTGGAGCCAATGTTCTCACATAAAAGTACTCCTAAAGTCAATAAGGCCTGTCAGTAGTACACACGCTGCACCCATCACACACAATTCAAAGCAGACATATAAACCCACATATGCTGAAGCACTTAAATGTGGGTCTATATTAAAACATCGAAAGTTTAATGGTTCGAATCACTAAAGGTCAACCTTTAATGATCGAACCATTAAAATTTCAAATGTTCAGAAAAAATAAATTAAACAGAAAAAAAAAATCTAAAGGGTGTAGGCAGCTGTGCCCCCCACACCCCCTGCTACTTAACTATGCCAACTCCGAGACTGCACTACATTGAAGCAAATAGAAATCTCCCCTTACGGAGATTTCCATTTACCCATTCAACATTCTGCCTTGTCGCTATTCTCGTGTCAACAATGTCGGATTCGACATTGTCAACTTTCGGGAATATAATAGGTAACCCTTAAATTTAACCTTCCTAAACCACAAAGGACTCCTAGAAGAAGTACACATAAATACCCTCAGCAGCCTTAAAAGCCCTCTTTCAGAACAACACCCACATCAGCACATATAGCCACATCTCATGGAGTCTCTACTTCAAAGCCTTTAAGGCAAGTCGTCAAACAATCCAACATTTTTATTATTAAAAACTCCATTGTATGACTCACTGATGTCCCTCTCACCAGGCTGAGTAAGGAGAAAGTCACGGTCAATTGCTTATCAGGGGCTAGGATCTGCCACATTATGCACACACTTAGGTTATTGGACCGCAAGTACCAGTATGATTCAGTTGTAGTCTATGTGGGTGTAGATGACCTGAGACATACCTCCCTAGACAATAGCAAGAGAGAAATCATGGTGTTATTGGAATATGTGTCTCAGGTTGGTATGAGCCTAGTACTGAGCAGCATTTTACCTTCTCCAAGGATGATGCCACAATATGAACAAAATATGGCTGACTTTAGTCATTGGCTTAGTTTTTGGTGTGATTCTCAGGGGGTGCAATATTTGACAGACTGGAAGGTGATGGTCAATAGGCCACATTGCTTTGCCAGGGATGGTCTGCATTGCTCCTCTCTAGACTTTTGAATATTAGCTAAATCATTGTCTTCCCCCATAGTGCCTTTTTTAGGCAATGCCAAACTGAAAGTACTCCCAACATAACAAATTAAAAACCAAGAAACTCTAAAGGTATTACTGCTCATTGCTAGGAGTCTAAACAAAAGACTCCAATCCCTAGAAGCTATCTTCAACCTAGAGAATGCTGATGTCTGTGTGGTCACTGAGACATGGTTTAAAGCCAATGGCAGCACACCAGCAGGGCAAGTTTATAATGCCTTACCCACATTAAGACCAGCTACTTCACAGGCAAGGACTAAAGGTGGAGGTGTATGCATTTACATCATAAATAAATATACCTCAAGGCTGCTCAAACAGGAGAATGCACTTGAGCTTCTCCATGTTCACAACACCATAGACAAAATCCAAAACCATTTCCTTGCAAGATATAGGTCTCCCTTTTTGACCCACAAAACCTGTACCATGTATTTAGACTTACTGAAAAAACTCAGTAACCAACCCAATGTCACTATTAACTGGGACTCCTATACTACATCAAACATACAGGCACAGAGATTTCTGGATTTTTTAAACTCTAACTTCCTGAAACAGATTGTCAATACACTACCCAGGGGTCCAGCCATACTGAATCTGATCTGCACTAATATGGGAAAGTGCTGCACACCCCAAGTGTAATGTCTTCTCAGCTAAGGTCAAACTACAAAGGATCTCCTGTGAAGTAAAACCAAAACTTGGAACCCCAGCTAACCCTGGAATATTAAGGATCTACTCCCATATACCCTGAGAACACCACTGCCTATACAGAACTTTTCACAGAAACCCTATACAAGCATGTTAATAGCTGCATAGAGGCAGCTGTACCCGCCAGGAAGAAGTACAGAACTAACTTGAAAAACAAGCCACCCTGGTGGAATCACAAAATCAACAGGCTGTATAAAAGGAGGAAGAAAATAATGGCAAAAATTAGGAGGTGCGGCACCCAGCAGGATAAAAGCACTCTCATCAAGCTAAACAAACAACTCAGAGGCCAAAAAAAGTGCATTAAAGCCAAATTTGAGGTAAATTTTGCCTCACAGGTGAAGGACAACCACAAGGCATTCTTTAGCTATGTTTGCAACCTCAAATGCAAATTACAATTGTGTGAAGAGTTCATTGTAAATGGAGACACCTATACTGAGTCAAGGATATAGCAAACCTTCTGGCCAACAAATTCTGCTCCAACTTTCCCCTTCCCCCCCCCCCAACCTTCCCTTAGGAAACACCATCAAACATAACTCCCCCTGCTATCACTAGACAACAGCTCCTTAATGCTCTCTCTAAGGCTAAGAATACTGCATCAATGACCCCAGACAATATCCCAGGATGCCTTGTAAATAGCATGAAACATAACCCATCAGGTGCTCTGAAATCACTATTTAACTATAGCCTCAAAATAGGCTTTCTGGCTCATGAATGGAGAAGAGCAACAGTTATTCCTCTGCAGAAAAGTGGGCCGTCTACAAACTCTGTAAACTACAGACCCATAAGTCTCATTAGTCTCATTTGCAAAGCTATGGGAAGAATTATCATGGAAATGATCAATAATGACATATTAACTATCCAAAGACTGGAACCAACCCAATTTGGTTTTGTCAAGATCAGGTCATGCCTACTCAACCTGGTAGAATTCTTTGAGAAGGTTAACAAAGCAATGGATGAGGGCAAAATGATTTACAGTCCCTACCTTTACCTGGCCAAGGCATTTTCCACAATACTCCACTCAGGCATTGCTGACAAACTCAAGAGGTTAAGTACAATCCCATATGTCACTCAGCAGATAGCCAAATGGCTCACAGACACGACCCAAGAAGTTAGAATTGGGGAGTTCACCTCTACATAGGGGGCAGTCACAAGCAGAGTCCATCTAGGATCAGTGCTGGGATAGGTCATTTTTGGCATTTACTTCTCTGAAGTCAAGGACAATGTCAATGGCCTCTGGCTGACTATATTTGCAGATGATTGCAAATTAGGAGATGTCGTTGAATCCCAGAAACAGCACAAATGTTCTCCAGGAAGGGCTAACACAGAGAGACAACTAGTGCCAGAGCCATAGACTAAAACTAGATCCCAAGAAATGCATAGTAATATCCTCATGAAGTCATCCACTCCTGGTAACTATAATATTAACAACAAACCCCCAAAAGTTGAACCAGTAGTCAGGGTCTTGCATTCACAAATAGGCAGCAATCTAGCCTTTGACCATCACATCTACAATAATGAAGGCAGCATTTTATGTTTCTCAACTTATAAACAAAGGTATGGCATCCAGGTCCAAGGATGTCATTGTTCCCCTGTATTTGGCATTCATTAGACCTATTATTGAGTACAATGTCCCCTTTGATATGTACCAAGCCAGTCATATCCAACAGTTGGAATGACCACAGAGGTTCCTCACAAAAAAATACAGGCCATAAGTAACATGTCCTATGCAGACCACCTTAAGGCCCTACCTCAGCATTCTGTCTCTTGCAGGCTGTTGAGGGGAGATATATGCCTAGCATACAAGGCATTGCCAGACCCCACTGTAATGGACCTCCTGCATATCTGCCAAAAACACAGCACCAAAAGTATCCTTTCTAAAGAATTAAATCTTGCCTGTGATATAAACAGGACCTGCTGGAGAGATAGGTACTGTATGTATCCCAGAGACTACCCTGTCTTCGGAAAAGGCTGCCCATCCATGTAAAGCAGAGTTCCTCCCTAACTATGTACAATTATAACTTGGATAATTGATGAGGAGCAGGGAATTCATCCCAGGTTTGGCACCTATGTCTCTAATGGACAAGGGCAGCCTATAAATGGTTCATCTCCCAGGTCCCTGCTTGTAAATGTTTAATCTCCCAAGCCCCTATTTACACTTATCAAGGGTACCAGAGATTTGGGATGCATGTTTAGGCTTAAAAAGACTCTTGTGGTGATTAGTCTAATAAACACTTATGAACCTATGAACCTGTGAACCTAAGAGAATATAACTTTTTTTTGTGAAATTTGCCACAGCTAACTGCTCAAATGTCAAGGGTCTGTACAGTAAGAGCCATCAATATAAACTGCTGTCATTGGCATTACTATGCCTGTTGATGGACATTCTCAATTCTTCAGTTGGTGTGCATGCTTTATATGGAAGAATGTATATTCATATGCATGCATGTCTGTGTGACTCTCTATATGCATCATATACATATGTGTCTGTATGTGTGCATGTGTGTGTGCGTGCGTGCATGTGTATGTATGTATATATATATATATATATATATATATATATATATATTTCATCAGAGGAGAAGTTGAAACCACAACTGTATGTACTCAAAATTTTCACAGATGATATAAGAATGTCATTTGTTCATGAGAAATGTGTAAAAGCAACATTTAAAGCAGGAAAAGCGCAACACTAAGAAAAAAATCACTCTGATACAGGAATGTGATATAAAGGAACTTGAGCAGAAGGGAGTGTATAAATATTTGGGAATTGATGAAAGATCTACAATAAAACAAACAAAGATCAGCAAAACTCACTAAGAAATATTTTAGAAGACTAAAATTAATACTGAAAACAGTCCTGATGTCTAGGAACAAAGTTCAAGCTATAAACCAATTTACTCTTCCTGTTCTAACTTATAGTTTTGAGGTGATTGGCTGGCCCTAAAAAGTATTAGATCAGTTGGGCAGGAGCACAAGATAAATACTTCACATTTGTCAAATGATATATAAAAATAAGTGTCTACCGACATTATATATTCCTCGCTCTGAAGGAGGTATGGGCCTTCTCAAAATTGATTACATGTGTGACAAAAAGAGGTACTGCCAGCACAGCTGGCTGGAATTTTGTAAATAGTTATATGTCATTTGTGAATATCAAACTGATTTATGCAAGATGGTTGTGTTACAAATGTATTATAACTGTATGTCATACAAGATGCTGGTGTTACAAATGTATTAGATATGTATGTCATGTGTATATCAAACTAAATTGTACAGATGTTTGTGTTGAAAAGGTATTTGTAAAGTGCTTGCATTTGAAATGTATCCACAATGTGCCTTACTGGAGAGAACAGAAATATACATACACTATAGCAACTGTTTAAATGTACGTTTTAACAGAGGAAACTGGAGGGTTAACCTCAGTCCAGAAAACTTTAGAAAAATATCTGAAATTAAACCACTTTATAGGCTAGACCATAAAGATACTATCTCACAAGTTTCAATGCAGCCAGAGACACAAAGTCTATAGTAGGAAGTGTTACACATTGTCTTTGGGGAGAACTAATTACTGCTCTGAAAGTGTGGAGGTGGGCATTTGTTTTATGACTTCCAGCAGCTGCCAAAGATCTGAGCAAAAGCCTTTGTGTGTGTATTTCCACCAGTAGCTGGTAAATACTGCCATCTGTCAGCAATGGGGTTTTGCATGAGAACTAGAAGTCAGATAACCAGAAGTGATGTTGTTCAATAAGCTGTCCCAGCAGTAATATTTTAGATATTATTTTGAAATATCTCTTAGTAAGACAGAGCATTCTGTATTCTGTCTTGGCCTGACAACAAGAAGAACCATTCACCACACCATCCGCCTTGCTCTATTAAATAAGTTATAAGGGAATAGTGATCATCTTAGATACAGTCAGGAATATAGTGAAGCTTAGTTTAGATATGGTTTTTCTTTACTTGTCTGAGCCTGCCCTTCAATGTTATTTTAAATGTTTCCTGTGATTTGAACTCTGATGTCACTGTGAATATGTACTTAGTATTTCCTTGTTTGTCTGTTATTTATTATAAAATATATTTAAACCTTTCATTGTGGCTGATCTTTGCAAAGATATTTATGTTTTGAGAGTACTTGCATATTTATTTGGTGACACTGTGTGTGCCACTCCTAATACCCTTACTCTTTGTCAAACTACCATTTGTATTACTATTAATTTCACTCAGAATATTGGGTAACCTTGTAGGCCTTAAGGTAGCTGGCAGGAGTATCTGGTGGCAGTAGTAACTACTAATAAGATTAAACTCGGTAAATAAACCAAACTTCACTTTAATTAAAAGAGACATTCCAGTAGAAATCCAGAGTCTGATGAAGTCTTATTGTTTGAAGACGAAAGCGCTTACTGTATTTTTACTGGATTGTCTCTTTTAATTAAATTGAAGTTTGGTTTATTTACCGAGTTTTATCTTATTAATTTCAGTTATTTGGTTTACATTATTTTTTTTGCAGTGGTAACTACCTTGTAGTCTAGTCAGAAGGGGTAATAGCTAGTAACCCTATGCCAGCCTTTCTCAGGTGTGTGTGTGTGTGTGTGTTTGTGTGTGTGTGTGTGTGTGTGTGTGTGTGTGTGTGTGTGTGTGTGTGTGTGAGTGTGTGTGTGTGTGTGTGTGTGTGTGTGTGTGTGTGTGTGTGTGTGTGTGTGTGTGTGTGCGCGCGTGCAAATGTGTGTGTGCGTGTGTGTGTGTGTGTGTGTGTGTGTGTGTGTGTGTGTGTGTGTGTGTGTGTGTGTGTGTGTGTAAAAAATCTCAAAGTGTGCACATCATACTGGTTGGCAGAGGTGGGATATCCATGTGTCATATTGATGGCAATGGTGGAATCTCCACATAAAATATTGGGATTCAGTTGGATGCTTATTGAACTTCTGTAGCCTGTAAACAGTGGTCACTAAAGAAGGAGTTTTTACACTGAAGCAGCCACATGGTAGACATTCAGAGTTTCATATCACAATATTTTTATTTATTTTTTTGTTAGCTTAGTTAGTCAGGGAGTGCAGGCAAGGATGTGAGCAGAGGATTATGGCAAGCTGTCAAGGAGCCAGTTGGCTGAAATGTGTCAAGCCAAAGGACTGGTGCATGCCAGCCTGACAAAAGGAGAAATGATTTCAGCATTAGTCACAGCTGCATCACTGACCTGTAAGCACAAATTCAACAAGACAGGCATTGAAGATGTACAACTGTCAGAAAATGGACTGTTCAACTTTTCTTCAGAGGACTTAAAAATCTGTCTGGAGTTGAAGAGACTTGAACTGGAGGTCAAACATTTGGAACTAGAATCAGCAGAGAGACTGTGGCTTTTGGAGGATGAAGAAAAGGAGAAACAGATGGAATTAGTATAAGCAGAGACAATGAGATGTCTGGAAGCCAATGAAAATGAGATGCAGTGGCAGCATGAAAAACAAATGTTGATTCTTTGCCAGGGACATGGAGGTAATGGGGAAGGGAATAATCAAACCCCAGAAGCAATAAAGGTCAGTAAATTTCTTCCACAATTTACAGAGGGTGATAATGTTGATAGTTTTATTCATATGTTTGAAAGGGTCTAAACAGTATATTGCTGACCAAGGGCTCTGGGTATGGTTGCTGAACCCTTACTCTATGGTAAAGCTGAACTGCCGTTTCTAAATTGTCTGATACCGATTGCTTAAATTATACCAGAGTTAAAATTGTTTAATGGAATGCTTTAAGTTAACACCTGAAGCTTATAGAAAAAAAATCATGAGAATAGATGCAAGGCAGATGAATGTGTGTGTAATTATATTGCTGAGTTAAGCACTTATTTTGATAGGTGGGTGGGTGAGTGGCTGTTAGGTCACCAATTGTGAAGGTCTGGCAGACCTTTTGGTTTGGGAACAAGCCCTTAGCACTTGCCTGAGGACATGAGAATCTGGTTGGCTGATAGGGAATGCAACACCGCAGATGAGTTGGGGAAAAAAGGAGACCTATACCTAGCAACCAGGGCATCACTGCACAGGAATGGGATACCCAGTGCTGTACATGGGTATAATGGAACCCATGGTGGGCAGCCTAAACCACCCCAACAGAGTCTGCCCTGAACAGGGGAAGCCAGTAGTTCAGGTACATATACCAACTGGACAACCACAACTGAAGACATGGCTTTCCTAAAAATGATAAAAATAGCAGCAAACAAATTCCATGTAAAAATCAGATAAAAAAGGATAAGCGCTTTTGCATACAGCTTCTTCAGATCCTATAAGAAACTTAAATAGCATGAACATTTTTAAACTAACACTTGACCTATCAAAAAACAAGAGAAAATTGCGCCAAAAAACAATTACATCATTTCCTCATACAATCAATGCAACTTCCTGTGTGCCTTAAGCCTCTGCCCACTCAAAATGGGTTTGATATTAACCTGACTATTCAACCCTGGATGCTTATAAGCTTGCACCATAAGAATCCATTTTAGCTCCATCTGCTCCAAATAGTTGTTACAGTCACCACCTCTCACATTTGTAAAAACATGTTGTAACACCCTAAAAGAGAAATTGTGTCCAGGGCATTGTTTATATCACCGTTCCTCATATCTGACAAATGTTTGTATACCCTGTCCCTTAATCGTTGGATGGTTTTACCCACATAGAAGCAGGGGCGTACATCACGTGTTGCTAAGTACACTCTAAAGTGGGTAGTGCCGCCTGCATAGAATCTGGGAATAAATTCAAACGCTAAAGTGGGATGTTTATATATTTGTTGTTTAGTCAAAACCCTACACACACTACAAGACCTACAAGGATATGTCCCAGTGCATTGACTTGAGCGTCCAGGGCATTTAATATCATTGCACAACAACCATTTAAGATCGTTGTTGCTTCTATAGATGAAATATGGTACAGCCCCTACTAAGCCAGTCGTTGCAGTGTCCAATGTTAAGATAGACCAATGTTTCTGTATGAAACTTTTTATAACATTGTTATTGCTCTTGGTAAAATTAGTTATAAATGAAGTATGACATTCTGTCTTCCTTCTATTGATCATGTTATCATCCCTAACTCTTAGAATCGGAGCATTGACTATCAAGGCCTGATCTTGAGTGGCACTAGATGTGGTAACATTCTGTTCCACAAAGGAGGGTTGAAAATCACCCAGCCTATCAACTTCAAGGCTATCACATATTTCCCCAATATAAGTGCCATTATATGCCCTATCAATAAACATTGCCCCCAGAGTATCAAATTCTCATTGCATGTCACCCTCATTGTTACAAATCCTGGACACTCTAGTGAATTGACTTTTCACTACACTTGAACACACATGTCCAGGATGCATACTATCTCTAGACAGAAGGCTGTTACACCAACATGGCTTTCTAAACAGTGTGGTGTTAATGCCCCCTATTGTATCTTTAGTTACTGATACATCTAGGAAGTCTACATGTAGAAAAGAGTGGGTGACAGTAAACCGAAGAAACTCTGTGGTAGACTCTAAATATTCAATATATAGACAAAGGGACTCAATGTCACCTTCCCAAACAATGAAGATGTCATCAACAAACTGTCTATAGTGTCTCACACCTCTATATAATGTACTCACAGTCAGGTTCTTATCCTCCCAAAAATGTATCACCAGATTTGCATATGAATTGGCGCAGGGGGTAGATGAACTGTAGATATAACTGTTCCTCAAACAGGAACACGTTATTATTCAAAATCAAGTCATGCAAAGTACAGACTAAACAAACATCTAGATTCAATGAGAATGTATCACTACTCAAGATCTGCCTTATCACTTCTATCCCATACTCATTGGGTATGGCAGTGAAAAGATTTTTAACATCCAGGGTAACCAATAGCAGAGCAGTGATATCATTCAGCTGCACAAATTCATCAAGATCCTGCAAAAAATGCACAGTATCCCTCAAAATGGTATTTATAGACCTAACTATTGGACTAAGTAGCCCTTCTACATAAATGGTGAGGGGCTCTGTTACCCAGCCCCCACCGGTAACAATGGGTCTCATAGGTGGCTCAATCAAGGATTTATGAACCTTGGGTAGCCCTTTGATAACCAGTATCATGGGATGATGCACCATGAAAAACTCAAACAATCCCTCATTAATCTCCCTGGTCATAAGTAAATCAAATATACAATCATTCACATATTTAATAATGGTCCTAACCTGTGCCCAATCTATCATATGATAGGTATTCAAGTCATTCAATAAAATAGGCATTGCTTTTACATAATCACACCTGTCCATTAATACTATAGCACCACCCTTATCGGATGGCTGAATTATAAGATCCACATTATTTTTCAAATCATTCAAAATGGACTGCTATTATTAAACAACATGAGAATCCACTCCTTGGTCTGACTTATCAACAAGATGTTTCCTCTACAGTAAGACAAGATACCAGTGAGTTTGAAACTTTCTTTATGAGTGTTAAAGATCTAGAGAATGATTTATTTAGATTAAAACATCTCACATGGCAGTGATTACACCTTGAAGCATGCCTACATTACTGGGTTATACCCAGGGCCATGCGGGTGTTGTGCATGCTGACTTGTGGGAATGCTCACCCAGATTTACTTAAAAAGTGGCAACAATTTAATATAGACTGTAGTTTTAACTACATCAGATTGATGATAGATTATTTCAAACCCTTGGAAGAACAGCTATGGTTGAGTATTGAGCAAGTGCACAATAATCTTGTACTTAAGTTCCATGGTGACATTTATAATAGTCGTGCTGAGAATCTTTATTCTAACATTACGCTATATGAAATGAGGTTACGGCAGACTAAACAACGGAAGTTGCAGAGAGATCTATAAGATTTCCATCTAGGGCATTTGTTTGTTTGGCCGAGGGATTCACATGATGTACCTTCGGAGACTGGTGCTCCACTCCAATGGAGAGCTAAGAGAACGGCGTTGGAAGGGAATGAAGCAGCGTTACCCACTATGTCTCGGGTTTCCACCAAGAACGTAGTGCTGGATAAATCTGTGCATCCGGATGGATTGGCATATGAGTTGAATGCGACCCTAGGCAATGATTTGTTAGCTACCACTGGTGAAAGATTAAGCATGCCCCCTTTGAACCAACAGGGCTTGCAGTTACATAGGAGCAACTTCATCCACAAGGGAGCCAGACCCAAGCAGACTGCACCTATCAATCTGGATAGTTTTTTACCCCTTCTGGTACAACCAAGGAAGCCGCAATATCTGCGTTTTGTGAGCAGAGGGAGACAGAAGAGGAAAGTGTCTACAGAAAGAGGCTCAATGCAGCGGAAGACGAGACAATAAAGGATTTGGTGGTGAATCTTTCCACACATTTTTTGACTAGTTTAGAACGCTCTGTGCTGGAACAGGGATTAACTTTTATTCCAGCCACTCCAGTCAGAGTAGGTGATGTTTTATTTGATTTGAGGCTTTTTGCCAGGAAAGTAACTCTGGGTTTAATGTTTGGTGAAGCCCATGAGCAGCAAGTTACTGAATATAGAAGACCTAGCACCTTCTCACCTATTATACCATCTTATGTTGAACTATTTGTACAAGCTTGTGAGAAGGAATTGATTATGACTTTAAGTAGTTACAATAAAAGTAACTTATAAGTTGAGTGCTGCGGAACATAAGGCATTGAATGATTTGAAAAATAATGTGGATCTTATAATTCGGCCATCTGATAAGGGTGGTGCTATAGTATTAATGGACAGGTGTGATTATGTAAAAGCAATGTCTATTTTATTAAATGACTTGGATACCTACCATATGATAGATTGGGCATTGGTTAGGACCATTATTAAATATGTGAATGATTGTAAATTTGATTTACTTATGACAAGGGAGATTAATGAGGGATTGAGTTTTTCAAGGTGCCTCATCCCATGATACCGGTTATCAAAGGCCTACCCAAGGTTCATAAATCAGTCATTGAGCCACCAATGAGACCCATT
The DNA here is from genome assembly GCF_019279795.1 of Protopterus annectens. Classification (NCBI taxonomy): domain Eukaryota; kingdom Metazoa; phylum Chordata; order Ceratodontiformes; family Protopteridae; genus Protopterus; species Protopterus annectens. Next base: position 19,628,785 of record NC_056727.1, on the reverse strand, counting down.
GTTGCCAGAGGGGGCTGGGTAACGGAGCCCCTCTCCATTTATGTAGAGTGGCTACTTAGTCCAACAGTTAGGTCTATAAATACCATTTTGAGGGATACTGCACATTTTTTGCAGGATCTTGATGAATTTGTGCAGTTGAATGATATCACTGATCTGCTATTGGCTACCCTGGATGTTAAAAATCTTTTCACTACCATACCCAATGAGTATGGGATAGAAGTGATAAGGCAGATCTTGAGTAGTGAAACATTCTCATTAAATCTAGATGTTTGTTTAGTCTATACCTTGCATGACTTGATTTTGAATAATAATGTGTTCCTGTTTGAGGGACAGTAATATCTACAGAGATAGGGGGGAGCCATGGGCACCTCCTGTGCCAATTCTTATGAAAATATGGTGATGCATTTTTGGGAGGATATTAACCTGACTGTGAGTCCATTATACAGAAGTGTGAGACACTATAGACAGTTTGTTGATGACGTCTTCATTGTTTGGGAAGGTGATGTTGAGTCCCTTCTTCTATATATTGAATATTTAGAGTCTACTACAGAGTTTCTTCAGTTTACTGTCACCCACTCTTTTTTACATGTAGACTTCCTAGACGTATCAGTAATTAAAGATACAATAGCGCGCATTAACATCACACTGTTTAGAAAGCCATGTTGGCGTAACAGCCTTCTATCTAGAGATAGTATCCATCCTGGACATGTGTTTTCAAGTGTAGTGAAAAGTCAATTTACTAGAGTGTCCAGGATTTGAAACAATGAGGGTGACATGCAACAGAAATTTGATACTCTGGAGGCAATGTTTATTGATAGGGGATATAATGGCACTAAAATTAGGGAAATACGTGATAGCCTTGAAGTTGATAGACTGAGTGATTTTCAACCCTCTTTTGTGGAACAGAATGTTACCACACCTAGTGCCACTCAAGATTGAGCATTGATAGTCAATGCTCCGATTCTGAGAGTTAGGGATGATAACATGATCAATAGAAGGAAGACAAAATGTCATACTTCATTTATAACTCATTTTACCAGCAGTAACAATGTTATAAAATGTATCATACAGAAACTTTGGGCTATCTTAACATTGGACACTGCAATGACTGGCTTAGTAGGGGCCGCACCATATTTCATCTATCGAAGCAACAACAATCTTAAACGGTTGTTGTGCAATGATATTAATAGCCCTGGACAGTCAAGTCAACGTACTGGGACTTATACTTGTAGGTCTTGCAGTGTGTGTAGGGTTTTGACTAAACAACAAATATATAAACACCCCACTTTAGCATGTGAATTTATTCCAAGATTCTATGCAGACTGCAGTACCCGCTTTATAGTGCACTTAGCAACATGTGATGTATGCCCCTGCGTCTATGTGGGTAAAACCATCCAACGATTGAGGGACAAGGTATACAAACATTTGTCAGATATGAGAAAGGGTGATATAAACAATGCCCTTGCCAAACATCAATCTGAATGCCCTGGACATGATTTCTCTTTTAATGTGTTACAACATGTTTTTAAAAATATGAGAGGTGGTGACTGTGACAACTATTTGAAGCAGATGGAGCTAAAATGGATTCTTAGAATGCAAGCTTATAAGCATCCAGGGTTGAATAGTCAGGTTAATATCAAACCCATTTTGAGTGGGCAAAGGCTTAAGGCACATAGGAAGTTGCATAGATTGGATGAGGAAATGATGTCATTTTTTGGCGCAATTTTCTCTTGTTTTTGATAGGTCAAGTGTTAGTTTAAAAATGTTCATTTTTTTTTAGTTTCTTATAGATCTGAAGAAGCTGTATGCGAAAGCGCTTGACCTTTTTTATCTGATTTTTACCTGGAATTTGTTTGCTGCTATTTTTATCATAATTTTTATTAAAGCCATGTCCTCGGTTGTGGTTGTCCAGTTGGTATATATTTTTTCTGAAGTTTGGTTTTCACCTGGACATTCAATACGCACTGGATATTTTCTTGTTTGCACTAGTTCAGGTACATGGCCAGGATCAAAGGTTAACTGTTGTAAATGTAACCAATGGGGCCATGTAGCACATAGATGTCCATGGATGCAAGGTGGGGAACAAAAGATGGGGGAGCCAGCAAGTGGGAATAACAGAAATCCTGTGGTACGTTGTCTGCAGACAAAAAGGGTACCAATCAACCAGAAGATGTTATAGCCTGTCTTAGTAGATAGGAAACAGGCTACTACTAAGAGAGACACAGCCTCTGACCTACCATTGTGAAGCCTACAATGGTTAAAGAGGAGCACTGTTTGTTTGGGTAGTCTACGCCAGTCAGAGAGTTTGGAGGGCCCCATTACAAATACTTTGGCTAGGGTTCACCTTGACTGGGAGGGTGGAAAAGGAAGCAAGGAAGTAGTTGTTTTTGAGGATATCCCTGCAGTTTGCTGATAGGGAATGATTTTAATAATAACTTGTGTGCATGCAGTTGCACACCATCAGGCTTGGAGACAGGCATGTAGGTATGGAAGCCTGGGAGAGACCCAGACAGACCACACACTTGAAGCTAGGAGTAGTGAGGTGGCTACTTCAGGGAGGGAGCAACCCTGTAGTAGTGGGACTGCAGGTAAGCCACAGCTGCTGGTGAGTACTGATGTTCCCTTGGACAGAGTGATTGCAAGAGCAGAGGTAAGTAATAGTACCCAGGCTCACAGAGAGGCACTGCTGTCAGAGGTTACCAGGCTTTCTGTGGAAGACGAGCAGGGAGGGGTTACAAAAAGAGAGTTGAAACAGGCTGAGGCCTCAGGCCCTACATTACAGGGCTTGAGAGAGGTAGCTAGTGAGGTGCCTGATTCTCAAGGAAAAGGGGAATCTGTATACTGGAACAAAGGGTTTCTGTATTGAGAATGGACCCCTGAGGGAGGGCTAGAGGAGGAGAGAATACAGCAGTTGGTAGTGCCCAGATCCCACAATTCGGCACTTCTAGCCATAGCCCATGACATTCCCTTTGCAGGTCATATGGGCATAAAGTGCACCAAGAGATGTATTATGCAGAACTTTTATTGGTCTGGGATTGCAAGGTTTGTAATAGTGTACTGTAGAATGTGTGAGCAGTGCCAAAACGTAGGCAAGAAAGGAGATAAGGTTAAAGCTCCTTTGATGCCTTTGCCTGTGATTGAGGAGCTATTTCAGAGGGTAGCTATGAATATTGTAGGGCCTCTGAGTAGCCCAAGTTCCACAGGGAAGAATTATATTCTAGTGGTAGTAGATTATTGTACCAGATACCCTGAGGTGGTGGCCCTGTCCGCCATTGAGGCAAAACAGGTGGCAAATGCTTTGTTAGATATTTTTAGCAAGGTATGTTTCCCAAAAGAAATACTGACTGAAGAGGTGCCAATTTCATGTCAGACCTGCTAGCTTGTCTGTGGAAGCACTGTGGGGTGAAGCACCTAAAGACCAACCCCTACTACCCCCAGACTAATGGTCTGGTGGTGAGGTTAAACTGTACACTTACGACCATGCTATAGGCATTTGCAGACCAGCTTAATTGGGAATGGGACAAATATTTTCCTTAACTGTTGTTTGCTTACAGAGGTGCCACAGTAATCCACAGGTTTCTTACCTTTTGAGTTTCTGTATGGGCATAGGGTGAGTGGAACTCTAGATTTGATTTGCAATGAGTGGGAGGGTGAGTGTGAATCCCTCAAGGGGTCTGTTGTGGCATATGTCATAACCTCAGGAAAAGGCTCAGGGAACTCATGGGCTTGGCCCAGGAGAACCTAGCAGTAGCCCAGCAACAGAAAAATGTCTGGTATGACAGGAATGGTTGAGCCAGAAAGTATGCTGTTGGCAGCAGATTATGGTTTTCATTCCTGTCAAATGCAATAAGCTGCAGGCAGCTTGGGAGGGACCCTTCAAGGAGGTAAGGAAGGTCAGTGATGTTACCTACATGGTAGAACTGCTATACAGGAGGCAGAGCACAGACTGTACCACGTTAACATGATGAAACCTTACCATGACAGAGAGGCCCTGATGCAGTAGAAGCCAGGACGAGTCTGCAGGGGATCTATGGCTACAGCAGGCCAGCCAGTCAAATCCCAAGTTACTATTGTGGACCCTAGGAGTGCAGGCACATGATATAACAGTGCAGTACTGTACTGAGTTCAGCAATGCCAAGGCAGCTGGGATCTCAAGACAAGATATGGGGTAATGTATTCCCAGATAGGCTCACCCCTCTCAAGCAACATTTCTAAAGGGGTATTTGAAAAACTAGCTTGAGTCTTCAAAAGGGGGATGAGGTGTTACAAAAGGAGGTACTGCCAGCACAGTTAGCTGGAATTTTGTAAATAATTATACATCATTTGTGAATATTAGACTGATTTATTCAATATGCTTGTGTTCCTAATGTATTGGAACTGTATGCCATACAAGATGCTGGTGTTAAAAACGCAAAAAGAAAAATCTAGCAAAGCTAGCATTTCCACTGTATACTACATTAAACCTCTTGAGTCAGAGGCAACATGTGATATATGTAAATTACCCTTTAAGGATATCAGGTGTTTCAGCTAAATGGCATTTCTGAATGTCCATGAATTTTTTTTTTTTACTTCTTTTTATATACAGTTTCAGGCAAATGAAGCCAACCCCCTCTAGCTGTGGACTTGCATGTTTCTGCCTTCTTATGACATCATCAGCACAGCATAAGAGGACTGTTTGCCTTTTGGAAACACAGGGTAGTCATGCCCAGCTGATATCCATAAACCTAAGGGTATCCACAAAATATCCCAACTAACAAACTAAAACAATGAGTAAAAAGGTCACACAGGAAAACCAATTGGTTATAAACACAAAAAGAAAAATCTAGCAGAGCTAGAATTTCCACTGTGTGACACCTTAAACCTCTTGAATCAGAGATGCTGGTGTTACAAATGTATTAGAACTGTATGTCGTGTATATCAAAGTGATTTTTACAGATGTTTGTGTTGAAAAGGCATTTGTAAAGTGCTTGTGTTAGAAATGTATCCACAGTGTGCCTTACCACAGAGAACAGAAATGAACATGCACCAGTGTAACTGTTTAATGTGTATCTTTTAACAGAGGAACCTGGAGGGTTAACCTCAGTCCAGCAAACTTTAGAAAAATATCTGAAATTAAATCACTTTATAGGCTAGACCATAAAGATGCTATATCACAGGTTTCAGTGCAGCCAGAGACACAAAGTCTGTACTAGGAAGCTTTTTATATTGTCTTTGAGGTGAACTAATTGCTACTCTGGAAGTGTGAAGGTATGTAATTGTTTTATAACTTCGAGCACCTGCCAAAGATCAGAGCAAAAGCCCTTATGCATGTATTTTTATGGGTAGGTGCTAAATACTGCCAGCTGCCAGAAATGGGGATTTGCATGAGAACTATAAGTCTGATGCCCAGAAGTGATGCTATTCTGCAAGCTATCCCAGCTGTAATATTTTAGATATTATTTTGAGAAGTCTCTTGGTTCATAGGTTCATAGGTAGGCACTAGGCTATCTGCCCATTGGCTTAAGAAAGCCTAGCCAACAAGGTTCCCTGGTTTACATCACTCAAGATAGTTTATTTCCTGTGCACCTGTCGTGCAGTGCCACAGAAGTGATCTCCGGGTGTATTTCTTATTTCCCACCCACTCAAGATTTTTCTTGAAGAGTGCTAATGAGGAACTTTGCTTGACATAGATGGGTAGCTTGTTCTAGAGTACGGGAAGTCTCTGGGACAGGAATCTATCCCACCAGCCTGTCCTGTTTATTGTGGTGACAAGGTTTTGGTCCATAGAGCATGTATTTTGGTGGAATTAGGATTTCTTTAGGTGTAGCATGTCCAACAGCTCTGGGGTTAAAATAGCTTTATATGTTAGGCAGAGATCTAATTGGAGTAGGCGATATGCTACAGAGTAAAGCTGGATCTTTTTGAGGTCGTCAGTGTAGGGCATCTGTTTAAGGCCAGTAATCTTATTTGTGAGGTACTTCTGTGGCCTTTCCAGCTGCTGCAGATGTTTTGTGAGGTGCATTCCAAAAGGAGCATTGTACTCTATAATGGATCTAATGAGTGCCGAGTAGAGGAGAACATTGACCTCTTTTTTCCTGGATGAGAACCCTTTTGTGATGAGGTATGCTACATAGGATTTCCTTACTACTGTGGCAATGTGATTATCAAAGGAGAGACTACTGTCCACCTGGGTCCCAATGTCTCTTATCACACATTCGACATTAAGTAGACTGCCATTTATGTGGTAGTTCATGGATACAGAGTTTTTACCAAAGGGACAATGCATTTTTTGGCACTAAGCTTGAGGCCATGCTTCTGACACCAGGCAACCTCCCCTCCCACCAGATATGGTGTAATGAGATGGAGCAGATGAGAAGGCAGGAAATGTGAAAAAGACATAAGGATAGTTGTAAGTATAGAAAACCCCTGGAACAACATCATGTTGATCAGGATTCGAAAGAGGGATACGTAGACATTGGTTTACAAACTCCACTGATCATGTGGGAGAAGCAGACAAATATAGGTATTCTAAAACATAATTGGCAACAGTCACACACCTTGTTGCTCATTCTCGTATAGTAATAGCAGAAGGACTTTATACTGAAAGACATACTAATGTGGCAAGACTGTTGAACTGGAGATTGTGCAAACATTATAATACTGAAGTAGCTGAAAGACACTGGAAACATGAGCCACAAAGCATCATAGGAAATGATGAAGTCTACATCACATGGGATCACCCATTACCAAAGTTCAAAAGATAGATGCGAGAAAACCAGATATAGTGGTCTATGAAAAGAAGACAAAAGTAGCATTGATCATTGAAATCACTACACCCAGTGACTACAGTGTCTTGCATACAGAGAGACACAAAGTCATAAAAATTAGGATTTGCAGAGAGAGAGAACAGCAATGTGGAAGAAAGATACCCAGACAGTTCCAATAGTAGTAGGAGAAATGGGTCCTATAAAAAAGAATCTACAATTGTATTTAGATATGTTACCAGTACATGTAACTCTATACAAATTGCAGGAGTCATTACTGGGCACATTGTGGGTGCTGCAAAGAGCACATTTGGCTAACATTAAAGACTGAAACAATGCTAATTTCATGAACTTTAATCATACTTTGACTTAGGAATGGTGTCCATTTCCATCATGATATTAGAAACCCAAAAGTGATTATATTATCTTACATACAGAGAGAGACACAAAGTCATAAAATACCAAGATCTGCAGGCAGAAACAAGGGCAATGTGGATGAAGGATACCCAGGTAATTCCAAGTAGTAGGACCAATGGCTCTTATAGTTTCATAGGTTTATAGGTGTATACTAGGCTAAGGAACACAAGGGCCTTTTTAAGCTTAGCCATACATCCCAAATCTCTGACAAAAGCAGGGGTTTGCGAGATGAACCATTTACAGGTTACCTTTGTCAATTAGAGACATAGATGCCCAACCAGGGATGCATTTCCGGTTTCCCATCCAGTTGTCCAAGTTACACTTTAACTAGGTTAGGGAGAAATTCTACTTCACATGGATGGGGAGCCTGTTCCATAAATGTGGTAATCTCTAGAATGTGTCTCAGGTTGGTATGAGCCTAGTATTGAGCAGCATTTTACCTTCTCCAGGGATGATGCCACAAAATGAACAAAATATGACTGACTTTAATAATTGGCTTAGTTTTTGGTGTGATTCTCAGGGGGTGCAATATTTGACAGACTGGAAGGTGATGGTCAATAGGCCACATTGCTTTGCCAGGGATGGTCTGCATCACTCCCCTCTAGGCTTCTGAATATTATCTAAATCATTGTCTTCCCCCATAGTGCCTTTTTTCGGCAATACCAAACTGAAAGCTCTCCCAATATAGCAAATTAAAAACCAAGAAAATCTAAAGGTATTACTGCTCAATGCTAGGAGTCTAAACAAAGGACTACAATCCCTAGAAGCTATCTTCAACCTAGAGAATGCTGATGTCTGTGTGGTCACTGAGACATGGTTAAAAGCCAATGGCAGCACACCAGCAGGGTGAGTTTATAATGCCTTACCCACATTAAGACCAGCTACTTCACAGGCAAGGACTAAAGGTGGAGGTGTATGCATTTACATCATAAATAAATATACCTCAAGGCTGCTCAAACAGGAGAATGCACTTGAGCTTCTCCATGATCGCAACACCATAGACAAAATCCAATACCATTTCCTTGCAAGATATAGGTCTCCCTTTTTGATCCACGAAACCTGTACCATGTATTTAGACTTACTGGAAAAACTCAGCAACCAACCCAATGCCACTATTAACTGGGACTCCTATACTACATCAAACATACAGGCACAGAGAGTTCTGGATTTTTTAAACACTAACTTCCTGAAACAGATTGTCAATACACTACCCAGGGGTCCAGCCATACTGAATCTGATCTTCACTAATATGGGAAAGTGCTGCACACCCCAAGTTAATGTCTTCTCAGCTAAGGTCAAACTACAAAGGATCCCCTGGAAAGTAAAAACAAAACTTGGAACCCCAGCTAACCCTGGAATATTTAGGATCTACTCCCATATACCCTGAGAACACCACTGCCTATACAGAACTTTTCACAGAAACCCTATACAAGCCTGTTAATAGCTGCATAGAGGCAGCTGTACCCACCAGGAAGAAGAACAGAACTAACTTGAAAAACAAGCCACCCTGGTGGAATCACAAAATCAATAGGCTGTATAACAGGAGGAAGAAAATAATGGCAAAAATTAGAAGGTGCGGCACCCAGCAGGATAAAAGCACTCTCATCAAGCTAAACAAACAACTCAAAGGCCAAAAAAAGTGTGCTAAAGCCAAATTTGAGGTAAATTTTGCCTCACAGGTGAAGGACAACCACAAGGCATTCATTAGCTATGTTCGCAACCTCAAGCGCAAATTACAATTGTGTGAAGAGTTCATTGTAAATGGAGCCACCTATACTGAGTCAAGGATATAGCAAACCTTCTGGCCAGCAAATTCTGCTCCAACTTTCCCCTTCTTTTCCCCTCAACCTTCCCTTAGGAAACACCATCAAATATAACTCCCCCTGCTATCACTAGACAACAGCTCCTTAATGCTCTCTCTAAGCCTAAGAATACTGCATCAGTGGGCCCAGACAATATCCCAGGATGCCTTGTAAATAGCATGAAACATAACATATCATGAGCTCTGGAACTGCTATTTAACTATAGCCTCCAAACAGGCTTTCTGGCTCATGAATGGAGAAGAGCAGCAGTTATTCCTCTGCAGAAAAGTGGGCCGTCTACAAACTCTGTAAACTACAGACCCATAAGTCTCATTAGTCTCATATGCAAAGCTATGGAAAGAATTATCATGGAAATGATCAATAATGAAATATTAACTATCCAAAGAGTGGAATCAACCCAATTTGGTTTTGTCAAGAGCAGGTCATGCCTACTCAATCTGGTAGAATTCTTTGAGCAGGTTACCAAAGCAATGGATGAGGGCAAAATGATTTACAGTCCCTACCTTTATCTGGCCAAGGCATTTTCCACAATACTCCACTCAGGCATTGCTGACAAACTCAAGAGGTTAAGTACAATCCCATATGTGACCCAGCAGATAGCCAAATGGCTCACAGTCATGACCCAAGAAGTTAGACTTGGGGAGTTCAGCTCTACATAGGGGCCAGTCACAAGCAGAGTCCATCTAGGATCAGTGCTGGGATAGGTCATTTTTGGCATTTAATTCTCTGAAGTCAGGGACAATGTCAATTACCTCTGGCTGACTATATTTGCAGGGGATTGCAAATTAGGAGATGTCATTGAATCCCAAAAACAGAACAAATGTTCTCCAGGAAGGGCTAACACAGACAAACAACTGGTGTCAGAGCCATGGACTAAAACTAGATCCCAAGAAATGCATAGTAATATCCTCAGGAAGTCATCCACTCCTGTTAGCTATAATATTGACAACAAACCCCCAAGAGTTGAACCAGTAGTCAGGGTCTTGCATTCACAAATAGGCAGCAATCTTGCCTTTGACCATCACGTCTACAATAATGAGGGCAGCATTTTATGTTTCTCAACTTATAAACAAAGGTATGGCATCCAGGTCCAAGGATGTCATTGTTCCCCTGTATTTGGCATTCATTAGACCTATTATTGAGTACAATGTCCCCTTTGGTATGTACCTAACCAGGCATATCCAACAGTTGGAATGACCACAGATGTTCCTCACAAAAAAATACAGGCCATAAGTAACATGTCCTATGCAGACCACCTTAAGCCCCTACCTCAGCATTTTGTCTCTTGCAGGCTGTTGAGAGGAGATATATGCTTAGCATACAAGGCATTGTCAGACCCCACTATGATGGACCTCCTGCATATCTGCCAAACAAACAGCACCCAAATTATCCATTCTACCAACTCACGACCCAACACATGCAACACATAGACCACACAGTCAGAGTGTCAAACAGTCACAGCCCTTAAGGCCAAACAAAATGCCAGACACACTTGTCATTGGTGATTCCATAGTCAGACACACTGACGTCCCGCTCACCAGACTGAGTAAAGAGAAGGTCACAGTAAGCTGCCTGTCGGGCGCTAGAATCCGCCACATAACGCAAGCACTCAGGTCTCTCAACAGCAGGTACAAGTACGACTCAGTCATTGTCCACGCTGGTGTCAATGACCTGAGACGTACCTCCTTGGACTACATGAAAAGGGACATCGAGGAGCTCTCTGATTATGTAGCCCAGGCAGGTATGACCCTGACCTTGAGCAGTATCCTACCTTCACCTAGAATGATGCCACAATACAGTGATAAGATGATCAGCTTTAATAATTGGCTTAAATTCTGGTGTCATTCAAAGGGGATCCAATGTCTGTCTGCCTGGGATGACATGCTGGACAAGCCACGCTGCTTCGCAAGGGACGGCTTGCACCTGTCACCCTGGGCTTCGGATATTGGCAAAGGCTCTTGCCACCCCATAGTGCCTTTTTTAGGCAAGGCTCAAATTCTAAACCTACCATCCTAGAACACCAAAAAGGAAAAAAACTAAGGGTAATGCTGCTCAATTCCAGAAGTCTCAATCTCAAGATGCACGCACTCGAGGCCCTTCTCAATATGGAGAACATCGATGTCTGTGCTGTGATAGAAACCTGGTTCAAGGCTCCTGAGAGCACCCCAGCACTAACAGGTTTCACCTCATATCATGCATTCTGGCCCCAAAATCCGGACAACACCAAGAAAGGAGGGGGGGTGTCCATATTCATAAAGGACACCCACACCTCAAGGTTGGTGGCAATGCACGATGCATCGGAGACCATCCAGGTGCAATTAACCATAGGCAAGACTGCTCTGCAATTTGTAGCATGTTACAGGCCACCCTCTCAAACTCAGGAACCTCACATGGCCTTCCTGAAAACATTGGAGGGATAAATGTATCTCCAAACACCATCATACTAGGTGACTTCAACTACCCTAATATAGACTGGGAACACTACTCAAGCCCGAACACTCTAACCCAAAGATTCCTGGAGTTCATAAACTCAAATGCCATGGAACAACTAGTCACCATCCCACAAGAGGAGAAAACATACTTGATCTCATCATCACGAACATGGGATCAAAATGTTCAACACCGAAGTATACCCCTCACTGGTGAGATCAGATCATAAACTAATCTCGCTGGAGGTCCTCATCCCGCCCCACCTGAAACAAAAAAGACCACAGTGAAAAACTTCTCAAAAGCCGATTTCACACTTCTAAAAACTAGTGTGGTCTCCTTTAAGGCCCCTGAGCCAGTGGTAAACATTACTCAAACCGCTGAATCACTTACAAATGCCTTCTACCAGCACCTACAGGACTGCATGGATCAGGCAATCCCAAACAAAACTAAGACTCTCTGTACCAAAGGCAAGCGTCCAGTCTGGTGGACCCCAGCCATAAACAAGCTCTACAACAAAAGGAGGAAGCTACTACAAGATAGAGCAAAATCCTTGAAAGGTAAGACACCTTTGATCATTATAAGTAAAAAACTAAGAGCTCTCATAAAATCATCCAAGGCAAATTTTGAGAGAAAAATCGCCAAGGACTCTAAAGAGAATCATAAGGCCTTCTTTAGCTATGTTAGAAACCTAGGAGGAAACTCGCAGATATGCTCAGAATTAGTTCAAAATGATGTGAAAATTACTGATCCTACACACATTGCCAACATACTGGCTGACAGGTTCAGTGCAAACTTCTCCCAAAAGGAGAGATATCTGTTCCAGAGGATTGTAGCCCCCCCAAACATCTCCAACGCCCAGGTGAGAACTGCCCTCACTAAGGAGAAAAACACAGCATCCATGGGACTGGATGGTGTCCCCGGCTATGTGCTTCACGAACTCAACGAGGAATTAAACCCACAGTTAGGACAGCTGTTTAATCTTAGCCTCACCTCAGGATACGTACCCAAGGAGTGGCGCACGGCGACTGTGGTCCCACTTCATAAGGGCGGTGCCTCCACAGACCCTGGACATTACCGCCCCATTAGCTTGACAAGCCTTATCTGCAAAGCCATGGAGAGGATCATAACGGAACTCATAAATAAAGACATAGGGAACTTGCAGACTTTGGATCCAACCCAGTTTGGCTTTGTCAAAGGCAGATCCTGCCTCTTAAACTTGGTTGACTTTTTCGAGACAGTCACCAAGGCCATTGATGAGGGAAAGGCAGTCCATACAGCCTACCTCGACCTGGCAAAGGCCTTCGACACAATACCCCACTCAGGTATCATCGAAAAACTCATCAGCTTGAATGTAACCCATACATCACAAGATGGGTTGCAAACTGGCTAAGTGACAAAACCCACAGGGTCAGAGTTGCTGGAGCCATGTCAGACTCAAAGCCTGTCACAAGTGGTGTCCCACAGGGCTCAGTCCTGGGTCCACTCTTGTTCGGCATCTACTTTTCTAAGGTACAAGCAAACACAGGAGGGTTATGGCTGACAAAGTTTGCAGATGACTGCAAACTGGGCGCCATAGTCGAAAACACATCTGACACAGATATCCTCCAAAAGGGCCTCATAGAAACAGATAACTGGTGCCAGAGCCATGGCCTGAAGTTAAACGCCAAAAAATGCATAGTCATACCCTTCGGGAAAAACAAGGTTACCCCTAGCTACCATATAGGTGGCAATCCACTGAGCACAGAAAAAGTCATCAGGGATGTGGGGACCCAGGTTGACAGTAGCCTTTCGTTTGACACTCATGTTGCTAAAGTAGTTAGGAAAACCTTCTATATCGCCCACCTGATCATGAAGGGTTTCACATCTAGATCAAGGGAGGTCATCGTCCCCCTGTACTCATCACTCATTAGACCTATGATTGAGTACAATGCCCCGTTCAGAATGTATCTGACCAGACACCTCCTGCAGCTTGAAAGGCCCCAAAAGTTCCTCACCAAAAGGATAAAGGGCCTCAAAAATATGTCTTATGCTGCCCGACTGAAAGAACTCCAGCTCTATTCAGTCTCATACCGCTTGCTCAGAGGTGACCTGTGCCTGACATATAAGGCCATGTCAAACCCAGATTTGATGAATATGCTTCACCTCAAAAAATCTAGATCCCTCAGAACCACAAGGGCGGGAGACTTAAACCTTGACACGGTTATAAATAGAACATGCTGGTGGGACAGATTCATCACCCAGAGACTCCCTATGCTGTGGAACAAAATCCCGGTACATGTGAGGCAGAGCACCTCTCTGACCTTGTTCAAGAGGAATCTTGACCAATGGATGGGAGATTGCAGATATACCCCAGGGATTACTTCAGTGTCACTGCTTGACAGAGGCACAGCAAAATGATAGGCATAGTTTTTATTCAAACTAAAGGGGTGGCGAAAGCCACATAACTATGGGCTAGGCTTATAAATGCCCTTGGGCAGATAGCCTAGTATGAACCTATGAACCAATGAACCTATAAAGACTTAAATCTTGCCTGTGATATAAATACGACCTGCTGGAGAGATAGGTACTGTATGTATCCCAGAGACTTCCCTGTCTCTGGAAAAGGCTGCCCATCCATGTAAAGCAGAGTGCCTCCCTAACCATGTTCAAGTATAACTTGGATAATTGATGAGGAGCAGGGAATTCATCCTAGGTTTGGCACCTATGTCTCTAAAGGACAAGGGCAGCCTATAAATGGTTCATCTCACAGGCCCCTGCTTGTAAATGTTTACTCTCGCAAGCCCCTATTTACACTTATCAAGGGTACCAGAACATATCATTAATTTGGAATGCATTGTTAGGCTTAAAAAGACCCTTGTGGTCATTAGTCTAGTAAACATTTATGAACCTATGAACCTGTGAACCTAAGAGAATATAATTTTTTGTGAAATTTACCACAGCTGGCACTTAATTAACTGCTCAAATGTCAAGGGTCTGTACAGTAAGAGCCATCAATATAAACTGCTGTCATTGGCATTACTATGCCTGTTGATGCACATTCTCAATTCTTCCATTTGTGTGCATGCTTTATATGGAAGAATGTATATGCATATGCATGCATGTCTGTGTGACTCTATATATGCATCATATACATATGTGTGTGTGTGTGTGTGTGTGTGTGTGTGTACATATATATATATATATATATATATATATATATATATATATATATATATATATATATATATATATATATATATATATATATTTAGATATATTTCATCAGAGGAGAAGTTCAAACCCCAACTGTATGTACTCAAAACTTTCACAGATGATATAAGAATGTCATTTGTTAATGATAAATGTGTAAAAGCAACATTTAAAGCAGGAAAGGCGCAGCACTAAGAAAAAATCACTTTGATACAGGAATGTGATATAAAGGAACTTGAGCAGAAGGGAGTGTATACATATTTGGGAAATGATGAAAGATCTACAATAAAACAAACAAGGATTAGCAAAACTCAGTAGGAAATATTTTAGAAGACTATAATACTGAAAACAGTCCTGACATCTAGGAACAAAGTTCAAGCTATAAACCAATTTACACTTCCTGTTCTAACTCATAGTTTTGAGGTGATTGGCTGGCCCTAAAAGTAATAGATCAGTTGGGCAGGACCACAAGATAAATACTTCACATTTGTCAAATGATATATAAAAATAAGTGTATACCGACATTATATATTCCTCGCTCTGAAGGAGGTATGGGCCTCCTCAAAATTGATTACATGTGTGACAAAAAGAGATACTGCCAGCACAGCTGGCTGGAATTTTGTAAATAGTTATATGTCATTTGTGAATATCAAACTGATTTATACAAGATGGTTGTGTTACAAATGTATTGGAACTGTATGTCATACAAGATGCTGGTGTTACAAATGTATTAGATATGTATGTCATGTGTATATCAAATTAAATTGTACAGATGTTTGTGTTGAAAAGGTATTTGTAAAGTGCTTGCATTTGAAATGTATCCACAATGTGCCTTACTGGAGAGAACAGAAATATACATACACTATAGCAACTGTTTAAATGTACGTTTTAACAGAGGAAACTGGAGGGTTAACCTCAGTCAGGAAAACTTTAGAAAAATATCTGAAATTAAACCACTTTATAGGCTAGACCATAGCGGTGCTATCTCACAGGTTTCAATGCAGCCAGTGACACAAAGTCTATAGTAGGAAGTGTTCCACATTGTCGTTGGGGAAAACTAATTACTACTCTGAAAGTGGGGAGGTAGGCATTTGTTTTATGACTTCCAGCACCTGCCAAAGATCTGAGCAAAAGCCTTTGTGTGTATATTTCCACCAGTAGCTGGTAAATACTGCCATCTGTCTGCAATGGGGTTTTGCATGAGAACTAGAAGACAAATGACCAGAAGTGATGTTGTTCAATAAGCTGTCCCAGCAGTAATATTTTAGATATTATTTTGAGATATCTCTTAGTGAGACAGAGCATTCTGTATTCTGTCTTGGCCTGACAACAAGAAGAAACATTCACCACACCATCTGCCTTGCTCTATTAAATAAGTTATTAGTGAATAGTGATTCTCTTACATACAGTCAGGAATATAGTGAAGCTTAGTTTAGATATTGTTTTTCTGTACTTGTCTGAGCCAGTCCTTCAATGTTATTTTAAATATTTCCTGTAATTTGAACTCTGATGTCACTGTGAATATGTACTTAGTATTTCCTTGTTTGTCTATTATTTATTATAAAACATATTTAAACCTTCCATTGTGGCTGATCTTTGCAAAGATATTTATGTTTTGAGAGTACTTGCATATTTATTTGGTGACACTGTGTGGGCCACTCCTAATACCCTTACTCTTGGTCAAACTACCATTTGTATTACTATTAATTTCACTCAGAATATTGGGTAACCTTGTAGGCCTTAAGGTAGCTGGCAGGAGTATCTGGTGGAAGTAGTAACTACTAATAAGATAAAACTCAGTAAATAAACCAAACTTCAATTTAATAAAAAGAGACAATCCAGTAAAAATTAAGAGTCTGATGAAGTCTTATTGTATGAAGACGAAAGCGCTTACTGGATTTCTACTGGATTGTCTCTTAATTAAAGTGAAGTTTGGTTTATTTAATGAGTTTTATCTTAGTAATTTCAGTTATTCGGTTTACGTTATTTTTTTTTGCAGTGGTAACTACCTTATTGTCTAGTCAGAATGGGGCATAGCTAGTAATCCTATGTCAGCCTTTCTCATGTGTGTGTATGTGTGTGTGCATGTGTGTGCATGTGTGTGTGTGTGTGTGTGTGTGTGTGTGTGTGTGTGTGTGTGTGTGTGTGTGTGTGTGTGTGTGTAACAAATCTCAAAGTGTGCGCATCATATTGGTTGGCAGTGGTGGGATATCCATGTGTCATATTGATTGCAATGGTGGAATCGCCACTTAAAATATTGGAATTCAGTGGAATGCTTATTGAACTTCAGTAGCCTGCAAACAGTGATCACTAAAGAAGGAGTTTTTACACTGAAGCAGCCACATGGTAGACATTTAGTGTTTCATATCACAATAGTTTTATTTATTTTTTTGTTAGCTTAGTTAGTCAGGGAGTGCAGGCAAGGATGTGAGCAGAGGATTACGGCAAAGTGACAAGGAGCCAGTTGGCTGAAATGTGTCAAGCCAAAGGACTGGTGCATGCCAACCTGACTAAAGGGGAAATGATTTCAGCATTAGTCAAAGCTGCATCACTGACCAGTAAGCAGAACGTCAACCAGACAGGCATTGAAGATGTACAACTGTCAGAAAATGGACTGTTCAACTTTTCCTCAGAGGACTTAAAAATCTGTCTGGAGTTGAATAGACTTGAACTGGAGGCCAAATGTTTGGAACTAGAATCAGCAGAGAGACTGTGGCTTTTGGAGGATGAAGAAAAGGAGAAACAGATGGAATTAGTATAAGCAGAGACAATGAGATGTCTGGAAGCCAATGAAAATGAGATACAGTGGCAACATGAAAAAGAAATGCTGATTCTTTGCCAGGGACATGGAGGTAATGGGGAAGGGAATAATCAAACCCCAGAAGCAATAAAGTTCAGTAAATTTCTTCCACAATTTACAGAGGATGATCATTTTGATGGTTTTATTCATATGTTTGAAAGGGTGTCTAAACAGTATATTGCTGACCAAGGGCTCTGGGTACGGTTCCTGACCCCCTTACGCTATGGTAAAGCTGAACTGCTGTTTCTAAATTGTCTGATACTGATTGCTTAAATTATAACAGAGTTAAAATTGTTTAATGGAATGCTTTAAGTTAACACCTGAAGCTTATAGAAAAAAAAATCATGAGAATAGATGCAAGGCAGATGAAAGTGTGTGTAATTATATTGCTGAGTTAAGCACTTATTTTCATAGGTGGGTGGTTGAGTGGCTGTTAGGTCACCAATTTTGAAGATCTGGCAGAGCTTTTGGTTTGGGAACAAGCCCTTAGCACTTTGCTTGAGGACATGAGAATCTGGTTGGCTGATAGGGAATGCAACACAGCAGATGAGTTGAGGAAAAAGGAGACCTATACCTAGCAACCAGGGCATCACTGCACAAGAATGGGATACCCAGTGCTGTACATGGGTATAATGGAAACCATAGTGGGCAGCCTAAACCACCCCAACAGAGTCTGTCCTGAACAGGGGAAGCCACTAGTTCAGGTACATATACCAACTGGACAACCACAACTGAAGATATGGCTTTACTAAAAATGATGATAGAAATAGCAGCAAACAAATTCCATGTAAAAATCAGATAAAGAAGGACAAGCGCTTTTGCATACAGCTTCTTCAGATCCTATAAGAAACTAAAACAACATGAACATTTTTAAACTAACACTTGACCTATCAAAAAACAAGAGAAAATTGCGCCAAAAAACAATGACATCATTTCCTCATACAATCAATGCAACTTCCTATGTGCCTTAAGCCTCTGCCCACTCAAAATGGGTTTGATATTAACCTGACTATTCAACCCTGGATGTTCTTGTTTGCACTAGTTCAGGTACATGGCCAAGATCAAGGGTTAACTGTTGTAAATGTAACCAATGGGGCCATGTAGCACATAGATGTCCATGGACGCAAGGTGGGGAACAAAAGATGGGGTAGCCAGCAAGTGGGAGTAACAGAAATCCTGCGGTACATTGTCTGCAGACAAAAAGGGTACCAATCAACCAGAAGATGTTATAGCCTGCTTAGTAGATAGGAAGCAGGCTACTGTTGAGAGAGACACAGCCTCTGACCTACATTTTGAAGCCTTTAATCGTCAAAGAGGAGCACTGTTTGCTTGGGTAGTCTACTCCAGTCAGAGAGTTTGGAGGGCCCCATTACAAATACTTTGGCTAGGGTTCAACTTGACTGGGAGGGTGGAAAAGGAAACAAGGAAGTAGTTGTTTTTGAGGATATCCCTGCAGTTTGCTGATAGGGAATGATTTTGATAATACCTTGTGTGCATGCAGTTGCACACCATCAAACTTGGAGACAGGCATGTTGGTTTGGTAGCCTGGGAGAGACCCAGACAGACCACACAGTTGAAGCTAGGAGTAGTGAGGTGGCTACTTCAGGGAGGGAGCTACCCTGTAGCAGTGGGACTGCAGGTAAGGCACAGCTGCTGGTGGTTACTGATGTTCCTTGGACAGAGTGATTGCAATAGCAGAGGTAAGTAATAGTACCCAGGCTCACAGTGAGGCACTGCTGTCAGAGGTGACCAGGCTTCCTGTGGAAGATGAGCAGGGAGGGGTTTCAAAAAGACAGTTGAGACAGGCTGAGGCCTCAGGCCCTACATTACAGGGCTTGAGAGAGGTAGCTAGTGAGGTGCCTGATTGTCAAGGAAAAGGGGAATCTGTATACTGAAACAAAGGGTTTCTGTATTGAGAATGGACCCCTGAGGGAGGGCTAGAGGAGGAGAGAATACAGCAGTTGGTAGTGCCCAGAGCCCACAATTCGGCACTTCTAGCCATAGCCCATTACATTCCCTTTGCAGGTCATATGGGCATAAAGTGCACCAAGAAATGTATTATGCAGAACTTTTATTGGTCTGGGATTGCAAGGTTTGTAATAGTGTACTGTAGAATGTGTGAGCAGTGCCAAAACGTAGGCAAGACAGGAGATAAGGTAAAAGCTCCTTTGATGCCTTTGCCTGTGATTGAGGAGCCATTTCAGAGGGTAGCTATGTATATTGTAGGGCCTCTGAGTAGCCCAAGTTCCACAGGGAAGAATTATATTCTAGTGGTACTAGATTATGGTACCAGATACCCTGAGGTGGTGGCCCTGTCCACCATTGAGGCAGAACAGGTGGCAAATGCTTTGTTAGATATTTTTAGCAAGGTATGTTTCCCAAAAGAAATACTGACTGAAGAGGTGCCAATTTCATGTCAGACCTGCTAGCTTGTCTGTGGAAGCACTGTGGGTGAAGCACCTAAAGACCACCCCCTACTACCCCCAGACTAATGGTCTGGTGGTGAGATTAAACTGTACACTTATGAACATGCTGTAGGCATTTGCAGACCAGCTTAATTGGGAATGGGACAAATATTTTCCTTATCTGTTGTTTGCTTACAGAGGTGCCACAGTAATCCACAGGTTTCTCACCTTTTGAGTTTTTGTATGGGCATAAAGTGAGTGGAAATCTAGATTTGATTTGAGATGAGTGGGAAGGTGAGTGTGAATCCCACAAGGGGTCTATTGTGGCATATGTCCTAAACCTATGAAAAGGCTCAGGGAAGTCATGGGCTTGACCCAGGAGAACCTAGCAGGAGCCCAGCAACAGAAAAAAGTCTGGTATGACAGGAATGGTTGAGCCAGAAAGTATGCTGTTGGCAGCAGATTATGGTTCTCATTCGTGTCAGATGCAATAAGCTGCAGGCAGCTTGGGAGGGACCCTTCAAGGAGGTAAGGAAGGTCAGTGATGTTACCTACATGGTAGAACTGCTATACAGAAGGCAGAGGCACAGACTGTACCACGTTAACATGATGAAACCTTCCCATGACAGAGAGGCCCTGATGCAGTAGATGCCAGGAGGAGTCTGCGGGGATCTATGGCTACAGCAATCCAGCCAGTCAAATCCCAAGTTACTAATGTGGACCCTAGGGTTGCAGGCACATGATATGACAGTGCAGTACTGTACTGGTGTCAGCAATGCCAAGGCAGGTGGGATCTCAAGACAAGATATGGGGTAATGTATTCCCAGATAGGCTCACCCCTCTCAAGCAACATTTCTAAAGAGGTACTTGAAAAACTAGCTTGACTCTTCAAAAGCGGGATGAGGTGTTACAAAAGGAGGTACTGCCAGCACAGCTAGCTGGAATTTTGTAAATAATTATACATCACTTGTGAATATCAGACTGATTTATTCAATATGCTTGTGTTCCAAATGTATTAGAACTGTATGCCATACAAGATGCTGGTGCATTTCCACTGTATAGTACATTAAACCTCTTGAATCAGAGGCAACATGGGATATATGTAAATTACCCTTTAAGGATATCAGGTGTTTCAGCTAAATGGCATTTCTGACTGTCTATGACTTTTTTTTTTTTTTACTTTTTATATACAGTTTCAGGCCAATGAAGCCAAACCTCTCTAGCTGGGGACTTGCATGTTTCTGCCCTCTTATGACATCATCAGCACAGCATAAGAGGACTGTTTGACTTTTGGAAACACATGGTAGTCATACCCAACTGATATCCATAAACCTAAGGGTATCTACAAAATATCCCAACTAACAAACTAAAACAATGAGTAAAAAGGTTAAACAGGTAAACCAGTTGGTTATAAACACAAAAAGAAAAATCTAGCAAAGCTAGAATTTCCACTGTGTGATACCTTAAACCTCTTGAATCAGAGATGCTGGTGTTACAAATGTATTAGAACTGTATGTTGTGTATATCAAAGTTATTTTTACAGATGCTTGTGTTGAAAAGGCATTTGTAAAGTACTTGGGTTTGAAATGTATCCACAGTGTGCCTTACCACAGAGAACAGAAATGAACATGCACTAGTGCAACTGTTTAATGTGTATGTTTTAACAGAGGAAACTGGAGGGTTAACCTCAGTCCAGCAAACTTTAGAAAAATATCTGAAATTAAATCACTTTATAGGCTAGACCATAAAAATGCTATCTCGCAGGTTTCAGTGCAACCAGAGACACAAAGTCTGTACTAGGAAGCTTTTTGTATTGTCTTTGAGGTGAACTAATTCCTACTCTGGAAGTGTGAAGGTATGCAATTGTTTTATAACTTCAAGCACCTGCCAAAGATCAGAGCAAAAGCCCTTGTGCATGTATTTTTATGGGTAGGTGCTAAATACTGCCAGCTGCCAGAATTGGGGTTTTGTATGAGAACTAGAAGTCAGATGCCCAGAAGTGATGTCATTCTGCAAGCTATCCCAGCTGTAATATTTTAGATATTATTTTGAGAAATCTCTTGGTTCATAGGTTCATAGGTAGGTACTAGGCTATCGGCCCAAGAGCCTAAGTAAGCCTAGCGAACAAGGTTCCCTGGCTTACACCACTCAAGAAAGTTAATTTCCTGTGCCCCTGTCGATCAGTGCCACAGAAGTGATCTCCGGGGTGTATTTCCTATTTCCCATCCACTCAAGATTTTTCTTGAAGAGTGCTAATGAGGAACTTTGCTTGACATAGAATGGTAGCTTATTCCAGAGTATGGGAAGTCTCTGGGACAGGAATCTATCCCACCAGCATGTCCTGTTTATTGTGGTGACAAAGTTTAGGTCCCTAGAGCATGTACCTCAGAGGAATTGGGATTTCTTTAGGTGTAGCATGTCCAACAGCTGTGGGGTTAAAATAGCTTTATATGTTAGGCAGAGATCTCCTCGGAGTTGGCGATATGCTACAGAGTAAAGCTGGAGTTTTTTGAGGTGGTCAGTGTAGAGCATCTGTTTAAGGCCAGTAATCCTCTTTGTGAGGTACTTCTGTGGCCTTTCCAGCTGCTGCAGATGTCTTCTGAGGTACATTCCAAAAGGAGCATTGTACTCTATAATGGATCTAATGAGTGCCGAGTAGAGAACAATGACCTCTTTTTTCCTGGATGAGAACCCTTTTGTGATGAGGTGTGCCACATAGGATTTCCTGACTACTGTGGCAATGTGATTATCAAAGGAGAGACTACTGTCCACCTGGGTCCCATGGTCTCTTATCACACATTCGGCACTAAGTAGACTGCCGTTTATGTGGTAGTTCATGGGTACAGAGTTTTTAACCAAAGGGGATGACAATGCACTTTTGTGCATTGAGCTTGAGGCCATGCTTCTGACACCAGGCATCTGTCTCAATAAGGCCCTTCTGTAGGATGTCCACATCATTTGGGGACTCAGCTATGGCTCCTAGTTTGCAGTCATCTGTGAACTTCATTAGCCAGAGGCCTTGTGTGTTAACCTGTACTTCAGAGAAGTCGATACAAAACAGGAGATGTCCCAGGACTGAACCCTGTGGTACTCCACTTGCCACTGGTTTGAAGTCAGATTTGGAGTCTGCAACTTTTACAGTGTGGGTTCTGTCAGTGAGCCAGTTGGCAACCCATCTTGTGACATAGGGATTTATACCTAGCGTACTGAGTGTAGCTATAATTAAAGAATGGGGAATGGTGTTGAAACCTTGGCGAGGTCAAGATAGGCTGTGTGAACCAACTCACCCTAGTCTACGGCTTTGGTGACTGCCTCAAAGAAGTCAATCAGGTTCAGAAGGCATGATCTGCCTTTCACAAACCAGAACTGGGTGGGGTCCAGAGTTTGGAGGTTACCAATGTCTTTGTTTACGAGTTCCATGATGATACAGTTCCATGGTCTTGCAGACCAGGCTCATCAGGCTAATAGGGCGATAGTTCCCAGGATCAGTGGTGGCTCCCCCTTTGTGGAATGGGATAACTGTTGCTGTGCACCATGCAGTGGGTATAAAGCCAGACATGAGACTATGACAGAGCATTCTGTATTCTGTCTTGGGCCTGACAACAAGAAGAACCATTCACCACATCATCTGCCTTGCTCTACTAAGTAAGTTATTAGGGAATAGTGATTCTCTTAGATACAATCAGGAATATAGTGAAGCTTAGTTTAGATATTGTAACAAACAAATAAAAACGACCACCAACCACAGTGAGCACCAAGGTCCTTCCAAACAAATGTTCAACACATACAAAAAACAGCAGGTGGACCCAGAAACAACAGCAAGGCTTGTAGATGAACCCATATTTAATTCACAAAAAATAAGGACATAAGCGCTTTCGTAGTATCACTACTTCCTCAGATGTAAATCACATTAACAGAACCCCTCCTTAAATACCATTAAAATAAATGACATGTATCACATAATTTGTAAATTAAAGAAATAAGCAGCCTCAGCAACAGCACTTATAAAAACATGATGAGAGGGGATTTTGGGCATGGCCGGAATGACAGAGTACCACTAAGACCAAAACTCAAGGCTAGAGCCCTTAAGAGGAAATTAATTGCTTTAGGTAGTATGTTATGTATTAGTGCTTCAAAATGCTTTTTGCACATTTTTATGTGTTCTTCTGTTTATGTGTGCTTCTGTGAATGTTACTGTTTTAATTAATTATTTTAAATATTGATGTATTAATTGTGGCATGAAATAAAGTTTTTTTAATAGTTTTTTAATATTTTTCATGTTTTTATAAGTACTATTGCTGAGGGTGCTTATTTCTTTAATTTACAAATGATGTGATACATGTGACTTATTTTAATGGTATTTAAGGAGGGGTTCTTTTAAAGTGATTTACATCTGATGAAGTAGTGGTACTATGAAAGCAATTATGTCTTTATTTTTTTGTGAATTAGAGACAGGTTCATCTACAAGCCTTGCTGTCGTTTCTGGGTCCACCTGTTGTTTTTTGTTAGTTTAGAAATTGTTTTTCTTTATTCGTCTGAGCCTGTCCTTCAGTGTTATTGTAAATATTTCATGTGACTTAAACTCTGATGTCACTGTGAATATATGCTTAGTATTTTTTGTTTGTCTATCATTTATTATAAAATATATTTAAACCTTTCATTGTGGCTGATCTTTTTAGAGATAATTTAGTTTTTGAGAGTACTTGCATATTTATTTGGTGACACTTTGTGGGCCACTCCTAGTAGCCTTGCTCTTGGTCAAACTACCATTTGTGTTACTATTAATTTCACTCAGAATATTGAGTACCATTGTAGGGCCTTAAGGTAGCTGGCATAAGTGTCTGGTGGAAGTAGTAACTACCTTATTGTCTGTGCAGAAGGGGGCTCAGCTAGTAAACATGTGCCAGCCTTTCCCAAGTGTGTGTGTGTGTGTGTGTGTGTGTGTGTGTGTGTGTGTGTGTGTGTGTGTGTGTGTGTATGCAAATCAAATCTCAAAGTGTTTCTGCCTCTCAGCTACTTGGGCCAGGACACGGAGCACTGGTTGTCCAGAGAGGGTGTGGGAGGCCTTGGTTTGGATGCTGTCCTGAGATCTCAACTCTATAGTGGAGAGTATTATTGGGGATCTGGAGAAAGAGGGAGAAACCAATGCCAGACTCACTGTGGTCTCTGTATGCTCTTAAGGGAAATTGCACTTGATGCAGAGAGCTGCATCTGGAAATACTGTGTGTGTGCCTATTATCCTCCCAGTGAACATCCCCCATTGGTGCCAGTGATAAGGACTGAAGCTCCTTGATTACTGGCCCCGAGGTGGAGGGTCGTCACATATTGGTTGGCAGTGGTGGAATATCCTGTTGATTACACCATCACATATTGGTTGGCAGTGATGGGATATCCACTTCACAACTTGTATAGATCTGCAAACATAGGACTGCATAGATATCTGTTGACCTTTCCAGATCCAAACAAAGTAAAAGTTTTAAAACATGAAGAGAATAAATCTAAGATGACTTCCCTGTTTAGTTTAAGAGAAGTATATCAGTGTCAAGCAAGAATGGAAGCCAAACCAGAAATAGATAAAATTCATTCAGCAATTGAATACGTCAACCCCCCCCCCCCCCCCCAGAAATGGTGTAATGAGATGGGGCAGATGAGAAGGCAGGAAATGTGAAAAAGACATAAGTATAGTTGCAAGTATAGAAACCTCCTGGAACAACATCATGTTGATCAGGATTTGAAAGAGGGATACGTAGACATTGGTTTACAAACTCCATTGAACATGTGGGAGAAACAGACAAATATAGGTTTTCTAAAACAGAATTGGCAACAGTCGCACACCTTGTTGCTCGTTCTGATATAGTAATAGCAGAAGGACTGTATACTGAAAGACATAATAATGTGGCAAGACTGTTGAACTGGAGATTATGCAAACATTATAATACTGAAGTAGCTGAAAAACACTGGAAACATGAACCACAAAGCATCATAGGGAATAATGAAGTCTACATCACATGGGATCACCCATTACCAAAGTTCAAAAGATAGATGCGAGAAAACCAGATATAGTGGTCCATGAAAAGAAGACAAAAGTAGCATTGATCATTGAAATCACTACACCCACTGACTATAGTGTCTTGCATAGAGAGAGACACAAAGTCATAAAAATTAGGATTTGCAGAGAAAAAGGACAGCAATGTGGAAGAAAGATACCCAGACAGTTCCAATAGTAGTAGGAGAAATGGGTCTTATAAAAAAGAATATACAATTGTATTTAGATATGTTACCAGTACATGTAACTCCATACAAATTGCAGGAGTCATTACTGGGCACATTGTGGGTGCTGCAAAGAGCACTTTTGTCTAACATTAAAGACTGAAACAATGCTAATTTCATGAACTTTAATCATACTTTGACTTAGGAATGGTGTCCCTTTCCATCATGATATTAGAAACCCAAAAGTGATTATACTATCTTACATACAGAGAGAGACACAAAGTCATAAAATGCCAAGATCTGCAGGCAGAAACAAGGGCAATGTGGATGAAGGATACCCAGGCAATTCCAACAGTAGTAGGACCAATGGCTCTTATAGTTTCATAGGTGTATACTAGGCTAATGACCACAAGGGCCTTTTTAAGCTTAGTCATACATCCCAAATCTCTGACAAAAGCAGGGGTTTGGGAGATGAACCATTTACAGGTTACCTTTGTCAATTAGAGACATAGATGCCCAACCAGGGATGCATTTCCGGTTTCCCATCCAGTTGTCCAAGTTACACTTTAACTGGGTTAGGGAGGAATTCTACTTCACATGGATGGGGAGCCTGTTCCATAAACGTGATAATCTCTGGGATACATACATATCTCCATCAGGACCTGTTTATATCACAGGTAAGGTTTAAGTCTTTAGAATGGGTAATTCTGGTGCTATTTGTTTTGTGGATATGCAGGAGGTCCATCAGAGTAGAGTCTGACAATGCCCTGTATGCCAGGCATAGATCTTCCTCAAAATCCTGTAGGAGACAGAATACAGGGACAGGGCCTTCAGGTGGTCTGCATCGGACATTTTACTTATGCCCTGTATTCTTTTAGTAAGGGATCTCTGTGGAAGTTCCAGTTGTTTGATATGCTTGGTTAGGTACATACTAAAGGGACATTGTATGCAATGATAGGTCTGATGAATGCTGAATTCACTGGAGCAATGACTTCCTTGGACTTAGATGCCATACCTTTGTTTATAAGTTGCACAGTATAGAATGGTTGCCTCAACAATGTAGACACATGATGGTCAAAGGCCAGATTACTATCTATGTGTGTACCTAAGTCACTGACTACTGGGTCAACTCTAAGGGTTATGTTGTCAATATGATAGTTAACAGGGATGGATGACTTCCCAAAGGATACTATTATGCATTTCTTGGCATTTACTTTTAGTCCATGGCTCTGACACCAGTTTTTTGTCTGTGTCAGCCTCTCCTGGAGAACATTTGTGTCAGTGTGAGATTTAATGACAGCTCCTAATTTGTAATCATCTGCAAATTTTGTCAGCCAGAGACCTCTGACATTGGCCTTGACTTCTGAGAAGTAAATGCTAAAAAGGAGAGGTCCAAGGACTGATCCCTGAGGGGCTCCACTTGTGAATGGCCTCTTTGTAGAGGTGGACTCACCAATTCTAACTTCCTGGGTCATGTCTGCAAGCTAGTTGGTGATCCTCTGGGTGACATATGGGTCTGTACCTAACCGCTTGAGTTTTTCAACAATACCCAAGTGGGATATTGTGTTGAATGCCTTGGCCAGGTCAAGGTAGTCAGTGTAAACAATTTTGCCCTCATCCATTGCTTTGGTGACCTTCTCAAAGAAGTCCATCAGGTTGAGTAAGCATGGTCTGCCCTTGATGAAACCAAACTGGGTTGGATCCAGTATCTGGAGGTTTACTATATCTCTATTGATCATCTCCATGATAATTCTTTCCATGGCTTTACATATAAGACTAGTGAGACATATGGGTCTGTAGTTTCCAGGATCTGTAGATGGCCCACCTTTGTGCACAGGGTTGACTGTTGCCTTTCTTCATTCATGAGGCATGAAACCTGTTTGGAGGCTACAGTTAAATAGTAATTCCACAGGCCCTGTTAGGTCATGTTTCGTGATATTTAGAAGGCATCCCTGGGTATTGTCTGGGCCCACTGATGCAGTGTTCTTAGTCTTAGAGAGAGCAATAAGGATCTGTTTCCTAGTGATAGCAAGGGAGTTATATTTGATGGTATTTCCTGAGGGAAGGTTGAAGGAGAGAGAGGAGTAAAGATGGAGCTGAATTTATCAGCTAGGAGGTTTGCTACTGTATGTCTTCTGGCTCAGTATATGTTTCTCCATTTACAATGAGTGCTGCACACAATTTTGTATTGCCTTTGAGGTTGCGGACATAGTTAAAGAATGCTTTGTGCTTGTCCTTGTCCTAGGAGGCCAAACTTACCTCAAATTTGGCTTTTGTATACTTTATTTGGCCTCTGAGTTATTTGTTTAGTTTGATGAAAGTGCTTTTATCCTTTTGGATGCTACACCTCATAAATTTTGCCACATTTTCTTCCTCCTGTTATGCAGCCTATTGATTTTGTGGTTCCATCAGGGTGGCTTGTTTTTTGAGTTAGTTCTGCACTTCTTCATGGTGGGTACAGCAGCTGCCACTATGCAGTATTTACATGCTTGTACAGGGTTTATGTGAACAGTTCTGCATAGGCAGCAGTGTTCTCAGGGTTTATGGGGGCTTGAAATTTTGCCAGGTTCTCACATAATAGCAGGAGGTTAGCTTTAGAATACTTACTAAATATTTCAGATTTAGCTGGGGGTCCAGGTTTTATTTTTACTTCAAAGGAGACCATTTTGTGGTCTGACCTTACAAGGGAAAGCATTACTGTAGTGGGTGTGCAGCACTCTCCCATATTAGTGAGGACCATATACATATGATTGTACCCCATGTTGGTGTATTGACTATCTGGTCCAGGGAGTTTGTGTTTACAAAATCCAGGAATCTCTGTGTATGTACATTTATATTTGGTGTTGTATAGGATTCCCAGTTAATAGTGGGCTAATTAAAGTCACCCATGAATATGGTATTGCGCTGGATGGTTAGTGTTTCTAATAAGTTTAAATATATTGTATGGGTTTCCTGGGTCATAGATGGAGACCTATAGCTTGCAAGTAAGTGGTATTGGATTTTGCCTATGGTGATTTGAACATGGAGCAGCTCAAGTGCATTGCCCTGTTTAATCTACCTTGAAATATATTTAGCTTTGATGTAAATAGAGAAACCTCCACCTTTAGTCACTGCCTGTGATGTAGCTGGTCTAAATGTGTGGAAGGCATTATAACCTAGCACTGTTGGTGCATTCTCCATGGCTGTAAACTGTGCCTTAATGTCTGGACAGACATCAGCATTTTCTAGGTTAAAAAGAGCTTCTAGGAAGTGGAGTTTTTTGTTTAGACTCCTAGCATTGAGCAATAACACATTTAGATTTTCTTGTTTTGATTTGCTGTGTCGGAAGTACTTTCAGTTTGGCATTGACTAAAAAAGGCATATGGGGGAAGACAATGTCTTAGCTAATATTCAAAAGCATAGAGGGGAGAGGTGCAGACCATCCCTGGCAAAGCAGCATGGTCTGTTCCTTCCATGCTGACAAATATTGTACACCCTTAGAATGACACCAGAAACTAAGCCAATTATTAAAATCAATCATCTTTTGTTCGTATTGTGGCATCATCTTTGGAGAAGGGGAAATGCTGCTCAATGCTAGGCTCATACCAGCCTGAGACACATATTCTGAGAGCTCCATGATGTCTCTCTTCATATAGTCTAGGGAGATATGTCTCAGGTCATTTACTCCCACATGGACTATGACTGAGTCATATTCATAACTGTGGTCCAATAACCTGAGTGCCTGCGTAATGTGATGGACCCTAGCCCCTGATAAGCAACTGGCCATGATTTTTGCCTTACTCAGCCTGGTGAGAGGGACATCAGTGTGCCTCAAGATGAAGTTTTGAGCCATACATTATAAAAACAAATTTACAGTCTTTTTTGATATGCTACCAATATTCGTAACTCCTTATGAATTGGAGAAGGAGTCAATCCTGGGCACATTACAGGTGTTATGAATACCACTTTTGGTTAACATCAAAGACTGAAACAATACTAATTTCATTAACTTTAATCATACTTTGACTTAGGAATGGAGTCCATTTCCATCATACCTAACTTCCTTGGATGCTAAAATCTTGCTTACTAACAAGGTTGTCAAGAACATGCACTCTGTATCCTACACACATACTGCTCAACACACACATAGACCATCTTATGCTGATCCACTTAAAATAAACCTTCCCAAACCTCGAAGACCACCTAAGCCATCTAACAGCAACACCTAACCTCAGCAGTCACTAAAGCACATACAAAAATAACACCTAACACCACACATAAGCTTATGTCCAATGGTCCTTAAAAAGCAAAGCCCATAAGGAAAGCAAAGACTTTACCTAATACTCTTGGCATATGAAATTCTGTTGAACAACATACAGATGCCTCTCTGACCAGGCTGGACAAGGACAAAATAACAATTAATTAACCAGTTACTAACCTATCTGGGGCTAGTATATCTATAATATGCACACACTCAAGTCACTGCTCCACATGTGGAAATATGATTATGTCATAGTCCCTGAGGGCATAAATAACATGAGACATACCTCATTGGACTATATGAAAAGAGACATTATGGGTCTCTCTGATTATCTGTCATAGACAGATACATGCCTGGCATTGAGCAGCATTCTGCCTTCACCTAGGATGATGCCAGAGTAAGAAAAGGAAATAGTTACATTGACTTTCTTTATGATGTTACTCCAGGGGGATTCAACATTTATCATCATGAGAGTACAAGGTTAACAGACCATGTTGCTTTGCCAAGGATGCTATACAACTGTCCATCCTGGGTTTTTGGATATTGGCTAAACCTTTATCCATGCCCTTAGAGCCTTTTTTTAGACAAACTAACCAGCATAGCAAAAAAAAAAAAAAAAAAAAAAAACTTAAGGTGCTACTGCTCAGTGCCAGGAGCCTAAACAAAAAAAAACCTCTATATAACCTACAAACTGTCCTCACTCTGGAAAATATACACATCTGTGCTGTTACTGAGACCTGGTTTAAAGCTACAGGAAAGAACTCTAGCAGTGCAAGGTTACAGTGTCCTACACACATTTAGACAAACAACAACAACACAGGCAAAGGTGGTGGTGTCTCAACTTACATTTACAACAATTATAACACAGATTAATTAATCCACGTCCAAAGCTCCATTTATAAGGCTCCATACTATGCCCTGTCAACTACAAGTCATGCTCTATGACCAACAAAGCTCACAACTTGTACCTGAATCTTATAGAGGTGATTAACATCCAACCATACACCCTATTCATGGGAGATTTTTACTACCCCACTATAAGCTGAGAAATGAACACTGCCTCTCACAGCCACATTGTTTCCTGTACTTTGTCAACACAATCACCCTGGACCAGGTAGTGCACAATACAACCAAGGGGATCAAACATACTGGATCTGGTACTCACCAACATGGGGGCATGTTGCACCCCCCCCCCCCATGTCCCATCCTCATTGGTGAGGTCAGATCAGAAATCTGTATACATCAAAATAAAAATCAACCCAGAAAACTCAATGAAATCACTACCAGTAACTATTCTAAATCTGACTACATCCTGTTAAGCAACAGTGTATCAAATTTCAAGGTGCATGCAAATCCTGAAAACACAGTTGTCTATGCAGAGTTTTTCACAGAAACCCTGTACAAACATTTTTTTTGTTATTTATTTATTTTACATTTGTTAACCAGGGGTGTCTGACTGAGCCGAAAAGGTCCTTTTTCAGCAGAGGCCCAGGGAGAAAAGCTCCACATAGAAAAATTACAGATACATTTAGATATTTAGACATGATCAGTATACAAACAAATTACAATAGACATTTGTTTACAGTGGTATGCAGCACATTAACAGTTACAGTGGAGAGAACAAACAAGAAAATATTAATTTAAAAATGAAGGTAATTAATAGATTTGTGGAGTACAGCTAAAATTTGGAACATAGGTAGAATACATACATAGTACACAGGTACAGTACATACATTGTACATTAGCCAGTGTTTGTGAGTAAGAGTGAAAACTATTATCAAGTACTCAAGGTTTAGTATGTGTAACTTATCTGCTTTCACTAGCCTGGGGAGCAGTCATGGCACTGCCAACTTTGCTTGAGATGTTGCCTAATGAGGCTTTTAAAGGAGGCTTTGGATGATGTGTTTTGTATGCTAGTGGGGAGTGAGTTCCATTTTTTAGCCATTGAACTACTATATAGTGTGTCTCTAAAGCTATTGTAGCTGTTGGTTACTTCTAGTAGTAGTTTACTTGATGATCTAGAGGCCTTTTGGCTGAGTGATGTTGTACTAGGTTTTTGAAGGCAGGACACTTATTGGGGAGGTAATAGATAGAATGACAGATGCAGAGCTGATTGTAGGTTAGGATGTTGGGCAGTTCAAGCCAGTGGAGCTGTCTCAAAGCAGTACAGTGATGAGTTATATATGAGCAACTTGCAGCAAAGCGGGCAATTCTGTTATAGCAGGCTTCCATTTTGCTTAGTTCAGTTTTGTTGAGATTAGCCAGAATGGGAGATACATAGAGTAGGGTGGATAGTAGTTGGGAGCGAGCAATGGCTGATCTTTTGTTGTTGGTAAGAAATGGTTTGATACGGTAGAGTGACCCCAGTTTGGCATGTTCTTTTTTAATAGTTAAGTTGAGATGACTATCGAATTTTAGGTGGGAGTTTAATATGGTTATTCCCAATAGCTTAGCCTGTGCCGCTGGAGCAATTGTAGTAGCATTTGTGGTGTAGATAGTGAATTGACTGTTATCAGTGTTTTTGTTAGAACTGGTTATAATCATAAGCTGAGTTTTCTTTGGAATGAGGATAAGTTGGGCTTTGGTAAGGTAGTTTTCAACGTCAGAGAATGCTAGTTGAGTTGTTTGCAGGAGGGTGGGAATGTTTTGTGCAGCACAGATTAAGGTAGTGTCATCTGCATACTGAATTATAGATGCATGCTGTGTGGAGGTATGGAGGTCATTTGTGAAAACTGTGAATAATAGTGGTCCTAAGATAGAACCCTGTGGGACTCCTATAGTTATGAGCAGCTGAGGAGAGAGAGATAATTTTCCCATTTCACAGCTTGGTACCTGTCAGTTAAGTAGCTTTGGAACCAGATAAGAGTGGAATTTGATAGGTGAGATTGGTTTAGTTTGTTTAGCAGGATTTGGTGTGCGACTGTGTCAAATGCTTTGGACATATCCAAAAAAGGAGTTGACACCTGCAGGCCTTCATTTTTGAGATGGTTAACTGTGTTTGTGAAGTAGAGGAGGGCTGTAGGGGTACTATGGACAGGTCTGAAACCATGTTGAGTAGGTGACAGGATTTTGCTGTCTAGGAGATATTTTAGCACCTAGGTATGGATGCATTTTTCTAGGATTTTGGCCAGGGGGGAGAGTAAAGCAATGGGTCTGTAGTTATTAAGTTCAGTGGAGGTTCTGCCTTTATGTATGGGTCTAATATAGGCTATTTTCCAGAGTTTGGGCACATAGTTTTCAACAATTGATCTGTTTATGAGAGTGGAGATTGGGATAGCAATAGCATCTGCTGTGAGTTTCAAGAAATAGCTAGGGAGTAGGTTGGCTGTTGTTGATGAGGTTTTTAGTTTGGAGAGCATGCTTTTGCTAGAAGTGGTGGAAACTGTTTTGTGGATAAAGCTTGTATTAGTGTTATTTGTGTTGGGGGGGGGATAGTGAGACTGGAACTGTCCTGTGATACTAATGATAGAATTGAGTTCACAAAGTGAGAGTTGAATTGTGTTTCGATGGGAACTTTAGTGTCAGGGTGGTTGGTTTGGGGGTAGCCTTTTGGGTGTGTTTTAGTAGCTGGTTTACATTTTTCCAAAATTTGTGGGAGTTGTGTTGGTATTTAGTTTGTAATGTCATGTAGAAGGATTTTTTTGTCCATCCTAATGCATTTTTTCTGCATGGTTTCACAGTTCTTGGTACTTAGGCGTTGTGTTTCTTTGTTTTTTTGATAGTAAAGCCAGGCAGTATCTCTGGACTTGAGGATTTGTTTGGTTTCTTTACTTAGCCAGGGATTTGTAGAGGTTCTAACCTTGATTTTGTGCAATGGAGTGACAGTGTCTTGGTGCTGTAGAAATGTTTTGTTGAAATATGCTACAGCCTGGTCAAGTGGGAGGGTTTTTAGGGGGGGGTCCAGTTACAGTTACAGAATAAAGTATTGAGGACCTCGGGAGAGAATTTTTTTTGTGTTTCTAGTGGATTTATAGTTAGTGGTTTTGCATATGCTTGTTGTGTTATGTATAATGTATATTATGTTGTGATCACTTAAGGTGTCTGGGAGACTGCCTGTGTGGGGGTACAATGTGGGGTTGTTAGTTAGGACCCAGTCAAGGATGGATTCCCTTTAGATTTTTTATCACATCTAGTTGGAATTTGGACTAGCTGCTGGTAGCCATGGAGATTTATTAGATTAACTGGTGGTTCTGATATACAGGTGAACCAATCTAGGTTGAAATCCCCCTGAATAAGGGTTTCTTGTGAGTATGTGGAAGAACACCAGGATAAGAAGTCTTCAAGGCTAGCAGATGTATTACCAGGTGGAATATAGATCACAATTGTGGTGATGACCTTTTTAGGGTGAAGTTGAAGTTGTGAGATAAGTATGTCCCAGTGGGGTAGGAGTTTGGTAATTGATGCACAGTTAAGTTGGACTTGTACAGTAAAGCAGTTCAACCCTCTTTACGAAGTGGTCTGTCTTGTCTAATTATATTGTAGCCGGTAGGGAGAACTTCTGAGTTAGCTATGTTTTTATTTAGCCAGGTTTATTTTAAAGCAACTATGCCTGGGGAGTAGTGTCCTATTGTGGCCTGGAGTTCAGGTATTTTATTTTTGATACTTCTAATATTAATATTTAGCATTAAAAGATGGTTGGTTTTGCTGCTGTTGTTGATTTGTCCGGGGATGAAGATAGTTGGGTTATATTCTGACACTTGTGTTGAAGCAGTTTGTGTTGGACAGGATGGATTTGGGCTTGGGTTGGGGTGGATGTCCCCACTTATGGTGAGCCTGGTGTTAAAACGGTGATATAAATGTTGGAGTTTGTTGATGAGTGTGAGAAATGATTGTGCTTTGTTAGAGTAGGAATGACAGCATATGTGTTTATTTCTGAATTGGTCTGTTATGTAGTTCTTGAATAATTGTGGGCAGATATTATTATAATGTGCGGTGTCTGTATATGAGAGTGCATAATATAGTGTTGGGCTGCTAAGTTTAGTGATACTGCTAGAGTGATAACTAGTGGAGTTATAAAGAATTATAAGAAGACAGACTAGACTTAGTTGTGTGATAGTCATGGTTATAAAGTTTAAGTTGGTTCTAGGTGAAGGTGAGGATAGGAATTATAGGGTCGCAGTATATGTGGATGAGTAAGTAGTGTGGGGTGATGTAATAATGCTTAGTGTGAATGAGAGTGGTTGGGAGTATTTTGTGGTGGAGCATGTGTGTGTGGTGTAATGTGATCTGACTTGAGGAGGTGATCGGTGGAGGTGATGTGAGGTTCAGCTGTGGGTGTGGTTGTGATTACTATAAATGTCGGTGGAGTGAGGGTGGGAGGGAATAGGAAGCAGGGCAGGGGAGAGGAGAGAGCCTGAGCATTAGCGAGGGTGAACGGAGCGAGGCAGAGCCCACCAAGACAAGAGTAATGGGCAGCAAAAAGTAAGTGCGACTTTACAAATCTGAACACTTTAAACAAATTCCTGAGGTCTAATGGCTTACCAGCAAGCAAAATTCAGTTGCTGAAGAGCACTTATGCCCTGGTGGGAGACTAGTAATTTAAAGATGGCTCCAGGATTAGCAGGATTCTAATATAGACTTCATTTTGGTGGAGGGGGTAGCACAAGGGGTGTAAACCAGGTGAAATGAAAAGAAACCAGCGAAACCAGAGAGGCAATCAGTGGAAATCTATCAGTGAAGGCCTCAGAGGGGGTGAGTAATAATTGAAACTCTACCTGTAAAGTGAAGGAGAGAAGAGACAGCAAAGTTTATTATGGCTTGGAGTGTGTCTTCACACTGACTTGCTTATTAGTAGCCAGTTTGTGCACAGAGTAGAGTAGGGAGATACATTAGCAATGAAGGGGAATGTATAGAGATGCAAAAAAAAACAGATGGGGCTCAAGTGATACAAACTAAGGCAGAAAGCACTCAGATGGCTGCTTAATGGTTAATTTAAATGGCTGCATTGAGGCTGCTCTACCTGCCTGAAGCAATCCCAGATCAAATGCCAAAAACATACCCCACTGATGAAATCCTAAACTTAACAGGGTATATAACAAAAGAAAAAGTCATATCCAAAATCAGAAAGATCAGCTCTCACAGAGACAATAGACCCCTGATTCAATTAAACAAAAAACTAGGAGGTCTAATGAAGTTCAACAAGGCCAGTTATGAGGTTACCATAGCCTCTCAGGCTAAGGACATTCACAATGCCTTTTTCAGCTATATCAGGAGCCTTAAAGGTAACACACAGTGTGCAGAACTGGTGGTAATTGGCACATCCTTCACTGACCACGGTGACATAGCAAATTGTCCAGACAATAAATTTAGTTCTAATTTCACCCTCAACTCCCCACTACCCCCCCCCCATGAAACCCCTTCAAATATACTCCCCAAACTATCAACAGAGAGCAGGTCCTAGAGCAAATTGCTAAGGCCAAAAACACTGCTTCAATGGGCCTCAACAATATCTATGGTTGCCTCCTAAATAGCCTCAAACATGACCTAGCAGGATGACTAGAGGCACTCTTCAACTAAAGCTTCAAAGATAGGTTAGGTACCAAGTAAATGGAGGGCTGCAGTGCTAATCCCTCTCCACAAGGTTGAATCATCAACTGCTGGGAGCTACATACCTATCAGTCTGACAAATCTAAATGCAAAGCCATGGAATGTATTATCACAAAAATGATCAACAAGGACATTTGCAACCTACAGATATTTTTCTAACCCCAGTTTGGCTTTGTCAAGGGAAGGTCTCACCTACTCAACTTGGTAGAATTCTTTGAGAAGGTCAGCAAGGCTATGGATCAGGGAGAAATGGTGCACACTGCCTACCTCTACCTGGACACGGTGGTTGATATAATATGCATAACTCACCAGATTGCTTAGTGGCTCATAGATAGGGCCCAAGTAGTCAAAACTGGTGAGACTACTTCCAACAGGAGACCAGTCAAGGATGGGGTATCCCATGGTTCTGTGCTTAACCTACTTCTGTTTGGTATCTACTTCTCAGAAGTCACAAGGCTAATGTTGAAGTTAGCAGATGACTGTAAAGTGTGAGCTATCATAAATTCCCCCATGACAACAGCAACATCCAACAAGAGGGGCTGACACAGATAAATGATTGGTGCCAGAGCCATGGATCAAAACTCAACATAA
Source organism: Protopterus annectens (assembly GCF_019279795.1). Lineage (NCBI taxonomy): Eukaryota > Metazoa > Chordata > Ceratodontiformes > Protopteridae > Protopterus > Protopterus annectens. The sequence continues at coordinate 19,591,391 of NC_056727.1, read as the reverse complement.
AGAAGTGCATTATAGTATTCTTTGGGATGTCATGCAACCAAGCTAATTACTCCATTGATAAAACACCTCTAAAAAGAAGACCTGATAGTTAGGGATTTGGGAACGTATGTAGATAGCAATTTGGCCTTTCTACCAAAATGTAGTAAGAAAATCCATCTATGTCGCCTAACTCATAAGCAAGGGTATGGCATCCAGGTCCAAGGAAGTTATACAAGGACTCTACTCAGCTATTACTAGACTCATTATCAAATACAGTGTCCCTTTTGGCATGTATCTAACCAGGCACCCACGATAACTAGAATACCCTCACAGGTTTCTCACCAGGAGAATCCAGGGTATGAACACCCTGTCCTACACAGATCACCTTAAGTCCCTATCTCGTTACTCAGTTTCCTACAGGTTACTGAGAGGTGATCTTTGCCTGGCTTATAAGGCATCTTTTGACCCAGCTCTGATGGACCTCTTGGACATCCACAAAGCATGCAGCATCAGGAACACTGGGTCCAAGGACCTGAACTTTGCAAACAACACAAATAAAATATGCTTGTAAAGACTGATATGTGTCTCAAAGCATCCCACATATATTGGAACTGACTGCTCATCCATGTTTTGTGGAGTTCATCCCTGACCGTTTTCAAGCCAAACCTCCATGCCTCTGATGGACAGACTCTGACAGTAAGGTAACTTATTTCAAACTAACATACCCCCCGCATAGTCCTTAGGTACCACCTAACTAATATAGCAACACCATATATGTGTCCAATTTACTTGAGGGAAAAACTGGGATGGGTCACACAGCTAGGCTTATAAAGACCATTGTGGTTAATGAACTTATATATATATGTGTTATAACTTTGATTTTAGAAAATGTAAATGTTTTTACATGTGCCCCTGGATTCACTATCCTTCCTTGCAGGACTAACTTAGTCCTGTACAGAAGTGGCCGTTTAGGAGCAGGACAGCAGTGTGCCATGCATATTAATGAAGGCGCACTGCCTGAGCTCCTAAACAGACATGGTGCATGTACGAGTGCAGGGGTCGTGTCTGAGAGCAGAGCTCTCAGAATATACATGCCCCTACAATGAAGAACAACAGAGTATGAATAAGAATGAGCAAGACCACTGATAGGTGTTTGCATACCCCCAGCAACATTCCCCAATTTTACAAGAGCAATAGCTAAAACATTAAATATAAAGAAGTTTTTTTTTTTTAATGAAACAGATTAAATTTAACTATAGGTGTGCGGGTTTGCCCATTGCTTAGCTACAGTTAATGCAGCTTAAATGGCACAAGAGGATAAAAAAACAAGATATATGCAATTGAAGCAGTACAGCAAAAGTGTAGTGGGCAGAGCACTTGCCTTACGAGCAGTCATTCCCAGTTTGAGTCCCACTCCAGTACAATCCATTTTCCATGTCAAATCATTGTATGATCAATTTATTTTGTTGCATAACGTACGATAACATATATTTATAAAGTTTATATACTTATATGTTTGTGAACTAGAGTACTGCATTAAATGCAGATGTGAGGTGTCATTGTCATAATGTTGCAAAGTCCACAGATAATCAGAAGTGCACTATACAATATATGTACACAGTAATCAGTGATACAAATGGAAGGTAAAATGAATGATAACTCCATACAATTTGCAAATCCACCACCTTCCAAGAACCATGAGACATTACTGCTTAAATTAGTGCAGTGGTAAGCGGGAGTAAGCAAGTATAAGCATAATTAAGCAGTAGTAAGTGGGAGTAAGCATATGTAAGCAGTGGTAAATGGGTTCAAGCCCGTTTGCTTGGGGGTAAGCAATGGGCACACAGGTTAAGTAATATTGAAGCTAACTCTCTGTACGCATATTTAACCAGAGGTTAGCATTGCTTACCTTCGCGCAAACCCGTGCAAACCTGCTTACAACTGCTAAAAAGTACTTTAAGCACTCTGTATGCATCAGCTGCTGTTCTTTGCAGGTCTTGAACCCAGGATACTGTACATTATAGTCACAGTGGTTAACCACTAAGCCATCACAGCAGAACATAAGACACAGGTATCACCAAACAGATCCTCACTATAGGAAATCCAAACCTGGCATTGAAAGGAATCTATATACAGTTTTATGTTGTATAACCTACTATATAACATAAATATGTGAACTGGAGTACTGCATTAAGCCCAGATGTAAGGTGTCATTGTAATAAAGTGTTGAAATCCTCTAATAAACAAAGGACCCCATACAGTGTATGTACACATGAATCATGGATACCAAACACAAAAATAACATATAATGAATAATGAATAATGGATACCAAACACAAAAATAACATGTAATGAATAATAAATCAATGCCACAATGCAAATATAATGCAACTTAAATATTAAGCAATGCTAAGCACTGCACAGCCCAGTTTAGTAGGTGTAAGCAATGTGTAGGCCAGCTAACTTTGTCTGCCCATTGATATACCCCTTTAAGCAATGCCAACCTTAGGTAAGCAGGTTTGCCCATAGCTTAGCCTTTTCAAAACCATCCAATCACTGCAAAGTGTGGGACACCAGCCCTATTTAAACCCAGCAGGCAAGAATGCATCTCATAACTGGTTGTAACTTCCTCTTGTAGGTAATATGTCTGGAATTGGAGAGGGTGTGCACTTTCTGGTGCAGAGCTGGGGCATCCAGGAGTCAAGAGTCATGGCAGGATGCCTTGTGAAAGATTATGACATGAGACTGCTGCAGGGCCAGTACCAGGGTTCCCAATACAAAGCGGAAGCCTGGGACCATCTCACACGTGACCTCACAAGTACCACTGGCATACCTCAAACTGGTGAGCAGGTCAGGCATCACTATGCTTACCTGAAGTGGTGTAAGGGGGATCTCTTGGATCAGTGGATCCAAGAGGCTAAGTGGACAGGTGAAGTCCCAGCTGTGTGTAAGTATCAGTCCACTACCTGTTTAATAATTCCCAGCTCATGTATATTATGGATAGGTATGGCTAAATATTCCTCTTATATCTTTCACAGTGGCAAGTGAGCGGGCTATGAAGCAGGAGGCCCATGGATGTAGATTGGAGTGGTTGCGACATGAGGCAGGTTAGTAATACTCTTGTGCGTACTGTCATAGGAAATAAATCTTAAAGTAGTAGTAAGTTAATTGCCTGTATAAAACCTGTATTGTTTAAGGCATGGACTGCATACACCAGAGAATATGGCAGGAAGAGTCTCATATAGGTTGTATGTAAATAAAAGCATAATAGTCTTACTATAAAGGTCTAACTGCTGGATTGCATGTGCTTACTCTGGTATCATATGGCAATGTAGATTTGCAATCACTTAATAGTACTGTTGTATTAAGCACTGTTACCCATATTGTGCTACATAAATACAATGTGTAGGAATGTCTGTATATGACAGGTGTAATCCCAAGAGGTCATATAGTACAACTGAGAGAGACATAGTCAGAAAACAGGAAAAGATAGGTTCATAGGTTCATAGGTTCATAGGTTCATAGGTTCATACTAGGCTATCTGCCCAAGGACATTTATAAGCCTAGCCCATAGTTATTTGGCTTTCGCCACCCCTTTAGTTTGAATAAAACTATGCCTATTATTTTGCTGTGCCTCTGTCAAGCAGTGACACTTAAGTAATCCCTGGGGTATATCTGCGATCTACCATCCATTGGTCAAGATTCCTCTTGAACAAGGCCAGCGAGGTGCTCTGCCTCACATGTACCGGGATTTTGTTCCGCAGCATAGGGAGTCTCTGGGTGATGAATCTGTCCCTCCAGCACGTTCTATTAATAACCGTGTCAAGGTTTAAGTCTCCCGCCCTTGTGGTTCTGAGGGATCTAGATTTTTTGAGGTGAAGCATATTCATCAAATCTGGGTTTGACATGGCCTTATATGTCAGGCACAGGTCACCTCTGAGCAAGCGGTATGAGACTGAATAGTGCTGGAGTTCTTTCAGTCGGGCAGCATAAGACATATTTTTGAGACCCTTTATCCTTTTGGTGAGGAACTTTTGGGGCCTTTCCAGCTGCTGCAGGTGTTGGGTCAGATACATTCCAAATGGGGCATTGTACTCAATCATAGGTCTAATGAGTGATGAGTACAGCGTGACAATGACCTCCCTTGATCTAGATGTGAATCCCTTCATGATCAGGTGGGCAATGTAGAAGGTTTTCCTAACTACTTTAGCAACATGAGTGTCAAACGAAAGGCTACTGTCAACCTGGGTCCCCAGATCCCTGATGACTTCTTCTGTGCTCAGTGGATTGCCACCTATATGGTAGCTAGGGGTAACCTTGTTTTTCCCGAAGGGTATGACTATGCATTTCTTGCCATTTAACTTTAGGCCATGGCTTTGGCACCAGTTATCCGTTTCTGTGAGGCCCTTCTGAAGGATATCTGTGTCAGATGTGTTTTCAACTATGGCGCCCAGTTTGCAGTCATCTGCAAACTTTGTCAGCCATAACCCTCCTGCGTTTGCTTGTACTTCAGAAAAGTAGATGCCGAACAAGAGTGGACCCAGGACTGAGCCCTGTGGGACACCACTTGTGACAGGCTTTGAGTCTGACATGGCTCCAGCAACTCTGACCCTGTGGGTTCTGTCACTTAGCCAGTTTGCAACCCATCTTGTGATGTATAGGTTTACATTCAAGCTGATGAGTTTTTCGATGATACCTGAGTGAGGTATTGTGTCGAAGGCCTTTGCCAGGTCAAGGTAGGCTGTATGGACTGCCTTTCCCTCATCAATGGCCTTGGTGACTGTCTCAAAAAAGTCAACCAAGTTTAAAAGGCATGATCTGCCTTTGACAAAGCCAAACTGGGTTGGATCCAAAGTCTGCAAGTTCCCTATGTCTTTATTTATGAGTTCCATTATGATCCTCTCCATGGCTTTGCAGATAAGGCTTGTCAAGCTAATGGGACGGTAATTTCCAGGGTCAGTGGAGGCACCGCCCTTGTGAAGTGGGACCACAGTTGCCATGCGCCACTCCTTGGGTACGTATCCTGAGGTGAGGCTAAGATTAAACAACTGTCCTAACTGCGGGTTTAATTCCTCATTGAGTTCGTGGAGCACACAGCCGGGGACACCATCCGTCCCATGGATGCTGTGTTTTTGCTTTGGAGAGCAGTTCTCACCTGCGTTGGAGATGTTTGGGGGCTACAATCCTCTGGTATAGATATCTCTCCTTTTGGGAGAAGTTTGCACCGAACCCGCCAGCCAGTATGTTGGCAATGTGTGTAGGTTCAGTAATCTTCACATCATTTTGAACTAATTCTGAGCATATCTGGGAGTTTCCTCCTAGGTTTCTAACATAGCTAAAGAAGGCCTTATGATTGTCTTTTGAGTCCTTGGCGATTTTTCTCTCAAAATTTGCCTTGGATGATTTTATGAGAGCTCTTAGTTTTTTACTTATAATGATCAAAGGTGTCTTACCTTTCAAGGATTTTGCTCTATCTTGTAGTAGCTTCCTCCTTTTGTTGTAGAGCTTGTTTATGGCTGGGGTCCACCAGACTGGATGCTTGCCTTTGGTACAAAGAGTCTTAGTTTTGTTTGGCATTCCCTGATCCATGCAGTCCTGTAGGTGCTGGTAGAAGGCATTTGTAAGTGATTCAGCAGTTTGAGTAATGTTTACCACTGGCTCAGGGGCCTTAAAGGAGACCACACTAGTTTTTAGAAGTGTGAAGTTGGCTTTTGAGAAGTTTTTCACTGTGGTCTTTTTTATTTCAGGTGGGGGCGGGATGAGGACCTCCAGCGAGATTAGTTTATGATCTGATCTCACCAGTGAGGGGTATACTTCCGGTGTTGAACATTGTGATCCCATGTTCATGATGATGAGATCAAGTATGTTTTCTCCTCTTGTGGGGATGGTGACTAGTTGTTCCATGGCATTTGAGTTTATGAACTCCAGGAACCTTTGGGCTAGAGTGTTTGGGCTTGAGTAGTGTTCCCAGTCTATATTAGGGTAGTTGAAGTCACCTAGTATGATGGTGTTTGGAGATACATTTATCCCCTCCAATGTTTTCAGGAAGGCCATGTGAGGTTCCTGAGTTTGAGAGGGTGGCCTGTAACATGCTACAAATTGCAGAGCAATCTTGCCTATGGTTAATTGCACCTGGATGGTCTCCGATGCATCTTGCGTTGCCACCAACCTTGAGGTGTGGGTGTCCTTTATGAATATGGACACCCCCCCTCCTTTCTTGGTGTTATCCGGATTTTGGGGCCGGAACGCATGATATGAGGTGAAACCTGATAGTGCTGGGGTGCTCTCAGGAGCCTTGAACCAGGTTTCTGTCACAGCACAGACATCGATGTTCTCCATACTGAGAAGGGCCTCGAGTGCATCTTGAGATTGAGACTTCTGGCATTGAGCAGCATTACCCTTAGTTTTTTTCCTTTTTTGTGTTCTAGGGTGGTAGGTTTAGAATTTGAGCCTTGCCTAAAAAAGGCATTATGGGGGTGGGAAGAGCCTTTGCCAATATCCGGAAGCCTAGGGGTGACAGGTGCAAGCCGTCCCTTGTGAAGCAGTGTGGCTTGTCCAGTATGTCATCCCAGGCAGACAGACATTGGATCCCCTTTGAATGACACCAGAATTTAAGCCAATTATTAAAGCTGATCATCTTATCACTGTATTGTGGCATCATTCTAGGTGAAGGTAGGATACTGCTCAAGGTTATCAAAGATAGACATCAAAATCCAAATAGCACACTCAACTGAGACGTGAACTGGTGTATTTTTAGCACACACAGCCATGGTTCGAATGCTGGGAGTGGTAGTAGGCTGCACACTGAATCATACCCCACAACTGTACAGATATGTCCAGAATATCCATTAAATTGGCCAATACCTGCTGCCTGTCACCCTGTCCCCATGGGAAATCAGTGGGATGATCCCAGACGTTTAGGCAGCAAACCAGAAATACAACTGATTGTCAGACATCTATAAGAACAAACCTGTCACTCTAGCATCTCCCCAAAATGTTATGAGAGTAATAAGCCAAGTATGCCCCATCTACACCCCCATGTTGTCAAGTTGTGACCAGAGTGTGTACAGTAACAGAGTGAGATGCATGTGCATAATACCAATGTGTCATCTGGTAATTTGTGTGGCAACATTCAGGTAGTGCTAATTGCCTTCATAGGTCTTCCAGATATGAACACTGTGCCTAGAAATAAAATATTGACACCGTGTACTGGTACTGTTTACTCTGGTATTGTATGGCAGTGTTAGTGTTGTAGTTGTTCTGAATAATAAGGTATTGCTCATCACTGTCTCCCACACTGTGCTACATAATATAACTGTCTAGGAAATTCTGTATAAGAGTGCTGTAATACAAGGTCAGAATGTAAAACCACAGGAGAATTATAGACATAAATTAGATAAGAGATACACAGCAATATCTATATAGCACACACAACTGTGATGGACAGTGTTTTATTTTTAGCAGACAGCTATGGGCCGAATCCTGAGAGTGGTAGTAAGCTGCATGTAGACTCATACCCCACAAGTGTACAGAAATGTGCAGAATGTCCAGATAATTGCCCATATCTGCTGCCTCTCACCCTGTCCCCCTGGCATATTAGTGTGCTAATCTCTGACATGTAGGCAGCATGTCATGTCACATATCTGACTGTCAGGCCTGTACATATTTGGAAAATGTCAATGAAAACAAACCTGTCATTGGACAATTCACTAAACGTTTAAGAGGGCAATAGCTGAAATATGTCCAGGTTCACCTGCATGTGGTCAAGACATGCCCAGAGTCTGTGCAAAAAGAGATGGATAGGTATGTGCATAACATCAACCTAGAATCTGGGAGTATGTGTAGAAACAGTTAATGTTAACAAACAATTCCTCCACAGGTATACCAGGTAAGAGGTGTATACTCCAGGTAAAACCAGTCCATGTATATAGTTGTCAACAGCCATACCACTGTACAAACTAAGGCAATAAGGTAGTGTACTAA